>NW_010298405.1:0-690 GCF_000700745.2 Antrostomus carolinensis
GTTAAAGGAGCGGGATTGAGGGAATGAAACGGTACGAAAAGACGCTTCGGCCGCTCGCCGGGGGGAGCGGAGCTTGCCGGCTCTGCTCCGTGCGGGGAGCGCACATGGCAATCATCTGAGGACAGAGGAAAGACCCGGGTTCGCCCCTCCTCGCACAACTTCTCAGTGTTTTAAAAAGGGTGCAAAGCCGTTAGGATGGAAAACCGAAACCACTTGCCAGGGGGTCCTCTGCAAAGCCCGCACGGACCGTACTGTCACACTGCTTCGCTGTCCAAGAACGACAAATAATGGTGGGAGAAGCACGAACCTATTTGTTTACGTTGGGTATTATTATACCAAAAATAGTGTCAAAATTTCTTGCCCTGGTGCATTCACGAGACAGGAACACAAGCACGGTGAAGGACTAAAACCTGTGGCCGCAAATCAAGTACCAGATACGCTTGATACTGAGATTTTAGTGATGTAAAAGATCGAAGTCGCTCGAAGGGGTGGTTTTAATCGAGTCGTTAATTGACAGGGTGATTTTTATTATTATTTACTCTCTTTAGCTGCACTTGAACAATGTATTTGTCTTCCTATCAGATTGAATGTCGAGATTCACTTTCACCCTTCGCATTTCAAAAGGAGGGAGCCGTGTTCCTGCCAGCCTCAGCACCGCCCCCAGCCCACCCCCCGAGAACAGCCCCGCGG
>NW_010298405.1:789-1577 GCF_000700745.2 Antrostomus carolinensis
TCTCCGCAGCTTTGTCTCCAAGTGTCCGTGATGTTCCTCCCCCACAGCCCCAGCTCCTCGAGTGTAGCCACGCAACGGCAGCGCAGCCGAACGCGGTATCTCTCTGCTTTTAATAGTAATAATCTGACTGACGGTCCCCGCGGATGTCACGGATCTGTGCCGTTACTACGGTTTTGTTTGCAATGAACACTAACGTACTTAAAGCATTCGGGTGGTTTGTACAGAATCGCTGCGTTTTGTGTAGAATTTCATTTATATTCACTGTATGTATATGTCCACGCTTTCCTGAGTTTAACTTTCCTCAGGTAGTGTGTGAGAAGACGGGTGGCAGCTATGGCGGTATGTCATGCAGGAGTTCGCATAAGCAAAATACTGAAAAATGCCATGGAGCAAAACTTTAAAAAAAAAAAAATTAAGTCACTTCTCCAGCTAAACAGACAGACCCCAACTTTTTCATCTGGAATGTTTCTGGAAGATGTTTCATTGGCCGCAACCAAAAGCTGCAAGAAGTACAGCGTGTGGTTCAGTATTTGCATTTGTCACCAGACACAATCTGTGCACCATTAGTGACAGCACCGTGTCACCAGCGCTGATGGGGTGCGGACGAGCAGCCTTTCAAGGGTAATACATGTAAATACATTTCCAATATGCACATTTGCTTAATGATCTCCAGTTGATAGCAGCATCTACCGCAGCCCTGTCCCCGCCAACCAAGCGGGGAGCCGGCAGTGGCGCCGGGCTCTGTCGGGGCTCTCGGTGTCCTGCTCTCCTCGGGGCAGAAAGTTGTT
>NW_010298406.1:0-719 GCF_000700745.2 Antrostomus carolinensis
CACCTTGGAGAGGATTCTTTGTATACCAGTTACATTCTTCCCTGGGATCTTTTTTGACATTATACCTTTCCTTAATGTGTGAAAAAGTTTGTATTTTGATTTCTAAGTTATGCCCAGTAATTATTCCACACTCACTGCAGTACGCCCATGTCCTATTGTCCTGGTTTTTAGCTGGAACAGAGCTGGGTTTCTTTTTAATAACTAGTAACTAGAATAGTGTTGTGTTTTGCTTTTAGCAACAAAATGAAAACACTGCTAGGTTATCAGTGTTTCTCTCATAACAAATCCCAGTCTGAAAGCAAAACACAGCGCCATTCTAGCTACTAAAAAGAAACCCAGCTCTGTTCCATCTTTCTTATGTTGGGGGCTCCAGAACTGCACATCGTATTCCAGATGGGGTCTCATGAGAGCAGAGTAGGGGGCAGAATCGCCTCCCTCAACTTGCTGGCTACGCTTCTCCAGATGCAGCCCAGGATACGGTTGGCCTTCTGGGCTGCCAGCACACACTGCCAGCTCATTTTGAGCTTCTCATCCACCAGCACCCCCAGGTCCTTTTCTTCAGGGCCACTCTGAATTCATTCTCCACCCAGCCACTATTTGTGCTTGGGGTTGCTCTGACCAAAGTGCAGGACCTTGCACTTGGCCTTGCTGGACTTCATGAGGTTTCCACAGGCCCACCTCTCAGGCATGTCAAGGTCCCTTTGGATGGCATCCCTTCC
>NW_010298407.1:0-5481 GCF_000700745.2 Antrostomus carolinensis
AGATGTTGAACAACACCGGTCCCAATACTGAACCTTGACGTACACCACTCGTCACTGGTTTCCACCCAGACTTTGAGCTGTTGACCACAACTCTCTGAGTGTGACCATCCAGCCAGTTCCTTATCCACTGAGTGGTAGATCCATCAAACCCATATGTTTCCAATTTAGAGACAAAGATGTCATGTGGGACGGTGTCAAACGCCTTGCACAAGTCCAGGTAGATGACATCAGTTGCTTTAGCCTTATCCACCAATGTTGTAACCCCATCATAAAAAGCCACCAGATTTTTTAGGCATGACTTGCCCTTGGTGAAGCCATGTTGGTTGTCATCAATCACCTTCTCATTCTCCATGTGCCTTAGCATAATTTCTAGGAGTATCTGCTCCATGATCTTGCCTGGCAATTCCTTATATCACACTCTGTGGGCTTTAAATCAGGTCCCTAAATCAAGCTGTTGTGAGTCTTTGAGTCAGTCAGGCCCTAATAAAATCCCTTAGTAAGATCCTTAGTTCCAAGAAATGCCAAGTACCCAGTACTTTTTGTGCTTGGTCCAGTTTGACCAGACAGGTCTCTTTTATCCCTGGTTTGAATGAGTGAGGCTGGTACAAAAATGCTCAAAATTCACTGCACCACTAACTCAGTGATTTGCATTCATCTCCCTCCTTCAACCAGATTGCAATTCTACAGGCTTTTCTGCACTGGGGGTGGGTACAAGCTGCGCTGCACAAAGAACAGAGGAAGTGAAACAGAGTTTGTCTCTGAAGAAAGGTCCAGACGAAGAAAAAAAGGCTCAGAAGTCACAAAGCAAGGTCCGTGTGCCTCATTTGCAGACACATGACTACTACATTTTAAGCCAGAAGATTATGTTGAATGCCTCCATGCTCTTACCAGTCCTTACACAGCTTGCAGAAAGAATCTAATGTCTCAGATTGGGTATAAAATAGCCAGCATGACGAATGGGAAGAGAGCTAGCTAGCAGAGACCTATGAAAGACAGGGAGTATGTCTTAAACCTCATTTTCCCCAAGATTTAGAGATTCACTGTGAAGTTTTCCCCTTACATTTGGGCTTCTTAGTACCAAGACCCTTTCCTCTCCACCCCCGAGGGCACTGCCTCTATCTTTTTGTTCAAAAGTGGAAGAGGGACTATCACTGTCTTTTAAAATAGCTATATCTCTTCTGTACAGCAGCTCAGCGACTGGAGGCTCACCACTCATTCTATATCTCCTACCTCCCTAGGAAATACCCTCCTTCTAGGCTGTATCTGGGTTTGAGGAGCTGGAGAGGCAGCAAATGAGGGAGAGAAATTCTCTGGGGAAGCTGTACCACTCTGAAAAAGAGATTCAAGATTCACTGGATGAGAGAGAAGGGACCAGCCCAAATAGTCAGCTGTTTGGGATATGTGCTTGAGGGAATGATTTAATAGCATTACATAAAACACTAAAATGTTCAGCAAGGACGTCACCAGACATGAATTCCTTAATCTGTTGGTTACCGAGTCAGGATTATTCTTTCTATCTTTTCTTGGCCCACTGGATCTTAACCCTTTATCTTCCCAGAAGAACAGCTGTGCTAGGGATGAGGGAAGGTTTGTTTTGGAAACGCTTGTGAGGTAAGAGAAGTGGATTCCAATCCCCTCTGAAGAAAAAGGGATTTAAATCATGGTCTGCCACATCCCAGGAACATCTTAATCGCCACATTTGTTACATAGAGGAAAAGCACAATCTCCTTCTCATCTGGCTTTGACATCAGGCAGGCACTGTGTGTGTAGTACAACCACAAAATATGTTCCCACTAGAACAGTGTTTGGATTCTGGCTGGGCTGCATGATAACTTTGAGTCATCAAGGCTCTTCATGGGATGCTGAGAAACAAGAGTGCAGTTAAGTGCAAGAAGACTGCACTTAAAAGAAAAGTGATGTTAACAAGGTGCCTGAAGGGTGGGTGTGGGGGGACTGGGGTGCTAGGCAGGAGCTGGGTAAGGGTTTTCAGCTTTGGAGTTTCCATCAGCCTAAACATCACTTTAAAAGCTCATTTCCTTTCTGTTTACATGAAACACCCTAGTTTTTCTTGTGCTTAGCCAGATATTATGGAAATAAGAAAAATGGAGGAAGGACTCCTTCCACTCTACTTTCTCTCCCCTCTGGAAAGAGAAGAATCCATCAAACACACCTAGTTTTGCCTTCTTTCCTGTTCAGATCACATCATTGACAGGGTTGAGAAGTGCAGTAAGAGGATGGACTGGAGATGTTTATCTCCTTCAGTCTTCTGTACAGGCTAATAAGGATCATTCCAGCATGATCTGCTGTTAACTGTCAGCTGTAAGTGCGCTGTTCCAATGTGTGATTATTTTGCATTAGATGCTGCTATTTTAGATCCTCTTTCTAGGCTATGAGAAACAACAAGCTAGCAATAAACAAAGCCTTAAAAACAACCCAGAAGTGTCCTGACAGCAGAAAAGATGTCACATTAAATCTAGCAAAGTAACTTTCACTGAGAACAAGTGCACTAACTGTTGTAGGCTGAAACTCACTGATGAAAGCAGGTTTCATTCATGTTTCTGCCTGAGTTCTTCCATTTTGGAGGAACTCTCTTAAGGCAATTAATCGTCAAATTGTAAATATAACTAATACACGTGCCCTACTTAGCACAACAGTGATGCAGCTGCTTCAGAGAAAAGTGTATCCAATTTTAATTTAATTATGCTGTGACCCATCGATACTGGTCAGGTGATACGACAGGGTATAAAAGGAAACCAGATTGTAATCCAGTCTAAAATCACACGATCAGGTTATAAATCACCTACAATGGACTATGGCAGAAAAACAAATAATAAATAATGCTATGAAAGCAACCATGGAGATAAAGGTGGAGTGTTTTGATTCCAGTTCTCAAATGGTAGCAAACTTTGAACTATCCTTATACCTTTCAGATTTAACAGATATTCCACAAGTATCTGACAGAAATTTTGAAGATCTTTGCGTGTTTTGTGCATACTCATATACTGAAATCTATGATCAGATTTTGGAAAACATGTAGCTGAAATATCCACATAAAAGCTGTCTGTTGCTATTGTATAATTGTACTTATTTATCTCTATAGGACTCCTTGTGATTTCATGAATTCTGCCTTTTCCTCTATTAATAACCTTGAGAAACAGTTGGGGGAAAAAAACAAGCAAGCAAAAATTGCTATATTAATTCACAGAACGGCCTAGACTTGGAAAGATAGATGCTAACAGAGAGAAAAGAATGAGTTTCCCTAGTCTTGGTATTACCCACTTCAAGATTATTTCTTAATATATTTTAAAAAATTTATTTAATATGTGTAATTTAAGACACAATCCTTCAAGGTATCCCTTATGCAGGTGATTTACTCACAAGAGTAGGTTTACTAACTCTGGTGGAATTTACTCACATGAGTGAAGAGTGCACAGGCAGAGGATTAAAATCCAGAGTATACTTGTAGCTTACATAATTTCAAGCCTGTGAAAATTCATATCTATATTATCATCTGCTATGTTACATAACACTAAGGAGCTCTGAGTTGTTTGCTCTTCTCCATATGTCTGAAACATATATATGGTCTTAGAAAATTTGGATTGTATAATACATTATCACCAAGGAAAAAGTAAGAATGAATCCAACAAAAATTAAACTTTTGAGGAACATCAGAAGCTAACACCACTCCAGCATGGTATCTGACCAGGCATACAATGCACTTTACTTGTTTACCACTGAGATCTTGCATTTCTCATTTATTTCATCTCAGAGTCTTTAGTCAAGCTAGTAGCAGTGTTGCCTTTACCTAAATCATGGTATCAGGTACTTTTTTCATGGCTGTTCCATGGCTGAGCAGCAGCACATTGCTCAGCATTTCAGGCTGGGGTCAGTTGGGTTTAAGGGTGGTCCTATGCCCCAAAAGCACTGAGCACTTGGCAGGATAGAAACCAGTGAGTCTAGGTTTGTTTTGTTATATTTGGGGGTTTTTGTTTGTTTATTTGTTTTTAAATATGATTTCAGTGTTTCTCCTTCACCTTTACCTAGGATGCTGGTTCAAATTAATTTTGAGATGCAAGGGAAGAAAGATCAGATAATCTCTTAAGTGTTACTGCAAGAAAAAATGGTGAACAGTGTGCATTATTTGTATTCATGACAATACATACTTCGATAACTTTAACAAATAGGTGAATCAGACAGTAGTACTGCATGCTTGTGTTCAGAATTACTGATGATTTGAACTACTTGTGAACATATTTATCAACAAAAACAAAGATTAATTAAGATATTAAGGTGAAAACAGATCACAACACTTGATTTTCTTCTTGTATAAACTGTTGCAATTTTATGAGATAAATAGATTTATAATTGATTTGTACCTGTGTGACTGAGAAGAGGATCAGAACCACTGTGCCTGTGGATACTATTCGTTACGGTAATAAACTGACTCCAGGGTAGACAATTCTTTCTGTTCAGAATTCATTTCAGTATTTTCTCAGGATGAAAGCCTGGTCTCATAAAAATCAGTGGAAAACCCATTATCAGTACCACGATCAGAGTTGTACCCTGTCCTGGTTTTTCCTATGATAGAGTTAACTTTCTTCTTAGGAACTAGAAAGCACTGTGTTTTGGTTTCAGTGTGGGATTTGTTATGAGAAGAATGTTGATAACATACAAGGACATTGTGTTTGGGTAGTTTGTGAGTGCAAAGGACTGGGAGGGGGTAAGTGCAGTAATTATCAAAACCTGGAATTGGCATTAGGCTATGCTAATGAGATATTCCATATCATATCATGTCATGTTCAGCATATTAATGAGTGTTGATGGGAAAGTGGGGGGATTCTCTCAGGAGTTGCTTGGGATCACTCTTGTGGGATTGTGGTTTCAGGTTCAGGGTTCCTTTTTACTCCTCTGGGATCGCTATCGGAGGGTGGTGAGCAACTGTACTGTGCATCACTCCTTTATATTATTATAATTATAATTACTATTTTAAGTTTATTTTACTCAAAATATTAAATTGTTCTTAACTCAGCCTCCAAGTCTCCTTACCTTTACCCCTCCACTTCTATCCCCTATTCCCTTCAGGGGGACGAGGGGGGGTGGAGAGAGGAGGTGGAGAGGTTGCGAGTGGCTGTGTGGTGTTTGGCTGCCAGCCAAGTTAAACTATTACATACCCTCTGTTTTTTTCCTTTGATTGTATACTTTAATTCCTGGGTTTATTCCAGTGCAAGCAGTTCTCTGCATCCTGAGGCATAGCAAAATGGTATTGCTATGTAATCAGATAGTTCATTTAATCTTGTAAGGCTTCTCTGAAGGGAAGATGCAGTATTTTACCTGGGAAAATAAGCTCTGTGATAAAAGAGAGTGCTTTACCTGCAAGATAAAGAAATTTGTGTTGCCTGAAAGGTTTCCTATATAACATTGATGACACAGTCATTTGAATTCTCTATGTTCACCTGTAAAGTAATAGTTATCTACCCTTCA
>NW_010298408.1:0-1190 GCF_000700745.2 Antrostomus carolinensis
GGGAGGTGATCCTCTTCTCCACAGCCAGGCAGACACCCTCCGAGGTCTGGATCCCGATGGCTGTGGAACCAAGCTGAAAAACCAGCACCCAGTTACCACCACTGCACCCAGCACAGGGTCCAGCTGCGACAGGTCACAGAAATACAAGACAGACATGGACCAGTTGGAACAAGTCCAGAGGAGGCCACGAGGATGATGCGAGGGCTGGAGCAGCTCTGCTGTGAGGACAGGCTGAGAAGAGGAGGTATCTGAGCCACAAAAGCAAAAAGACGTCCAGAAAAGCACCAAATAAATCTGGGAAAAGTTGAAATAGGAGGGATGCTGTGTCTTGACTAGGACACCCCATATTCAACCTGACCACAGAGACAGCCAAGGTAAGAGAAGAGAGGAAAAGCCAACAAGGCTTAGGAAATTACAGCTAAGTGCTGAAGAAGACTCTGAAGGGGCTCAAGCCGAGACAAAGGCTTTTAAGGCCTTTCAAGGCCAGGCTGGATGATGCTTTGAGCAACCTGGTCTAGTGGAAGGTGTCCCTGCTGCTGGCAGGGGGGTTGGAACTGGATGAGCTTTAAGGCCCCTTCCAACCCAAACCAGTCTGGGATTCTATGATTCCAACACCAACACTGCAATGCTCATTTCAATTTCTGTTATTTCCACGTGGTTGATTTTGGGGACAATCACATCAGTGACACAGAAACCCACCAGCACGGCGCTGTGCTGCTTCACACACCACATTTTCAATGTTATGACCTGAACTAGGAAACTGGGAAAGTTAAAACTCAAAGTGACTTCCCAGGTGATTAGTTCAGCAGAAGCCAGCAGAGCTGCTGAAATCGTTCATCTCTTCCCCTGAGCAACATCAGTTTTTACAGCTTATGAATTTAAAAGGCCTTGAGAATCTTCCTGTGCAAGAGAGAAATGAAATTTTAAAGCCAGAGAGGAGGATTTCACATAATGG
Organism: Antrostomus carolinensis; assembly: GCF_000700745.2. Classification (NCBI taxonomy): domain Eukaryota; kingdom Metazoa; phylum Chordata; class Aves; order Caprimulgiformes; family Caprimulgidae; genus Antrostomus; species Antrostomus carolinensis. The sequence continues at coordinate 956 of NW_010298408.1, forward strand.
CCTTAATTCTGACTGCACCTGCACTCCTGGCTTGGGCATTTTGCTTTCCATTAGCTCTTCTTCTCCCAAGTGTCCTCAGATGTATGGAATTTACCAGGAGAACAAGAGCACTTTGTGCAGGGACCATTTTCCAGGCAGCAGTTACTCACCCACAGCGAGTGTGACGCTGCTCCTGCAGGACCCCACGGTGTCACCACGGCCACGAGCAGAGCCCAGGGGGAATCAGATCCCCAGG
>NW_010298409.1:0-1590 GCF_000700745.2 Antrostomus carolinensis
ACACACACACGAGAGTGTGGGAGGGTAAAACAAGGAGTTTTCTCATTGGAATGGATAAGCTTCCGTGCAGATGAGTCCTCAGGCTTCTGACACTGCTCACCTCAGGGTGGTTACAGTGGACTTGTGTCCCCAGATGCCTTCCCCAAAACATCTCATCTCCAGCAGCCAGGACAGACTGGCTGCTCCTGAAGGAGTGGCAGCAGTAGCTCAGCTGCCTCAGTTCACCAAAATTGCCACTCATTTTGGTTTTCCTTAACAAGTCAGGCTGTAATTTGTGGCAGGTCAAACTGTGAGGGGAAGCAGCTATTGACAAACAACGGAAGCCAGAGAAAAGGAGACAGAAAAGAAACTTGTCTACGCAACCAGCTGGTGAATCAGACTGAGCACTGATCCGGCCAAATACTCGTTTTTGTCAGGTCAATCCAGTTCTCTGATCCTGCCCACTGGCGAGAGCTTGAAGTATTCAGAGGACACCTCGAGCCACCTCTATAGAAATGAAGATGGATAAAAGATGGCCTGTTGAATTATGAACAATCTGGCTAGTAAAGGTGACTTTGACCTGCGTCATATGGCTATGACAGTCCCACACATTCATATATTGAAATCTACAAATGCAGACTAAAAAGGAGTTTAGACCAAAGTCAGTAATCCCATGACAGTTATTTAAAAGCAAAAACTAAGGAGACAAAACTAGCTAAATCAAATTAAACCTTAAAAGTAGGTTAAAATAAAAAGGTTGAACAAATATCCCCAATATTACCCTTGAGTGAAATCCCTCTCCTCAAGCCTCCCATTAATGTTGCAGCAGGCCCCGAAGCTCAAGGCATTCAGATGGAAAAAAGATTTTTTTTAAAAAGTCTATAAGCTAAAGGGACTTCATGGCTTTTCTATGACATTAAAGGAGCTCCAGCTCAAGAGCCTCTCCCTCCCAAAAAAAACCTGTTGCCTCATTTCACAGGTGATGTGTGTTCGTCCTGGACAACACAAACACTGCTGGACACAAGTAGGACTTTCAACTTCACACATTAACTTGCCACAGGAAAATGACATCCCTACGATTTAGCTCATTAACAGGTACCAAACTTAGTTCTCATCAGTATCTGGGTCATTCAAAGGTCTAAAAATCCACGGTATTAGCAAAGCAGCCGTGCCACCAAGGAAGGCGAGTGGGGTGAAGATGTGCTTAGAAAACAAGTAGGACAATCTGAATGCAGACAGCGTTCTTTCAAAGCACTTCTCTCCCAGTTGGACATTTTTAATGCAACATGAGTGCACTGGGTTTGTGTGGCTGGGTTTTGGTAGCGGGGGGTGTATAGGGGTGGCTTCTGTGAGAAGCTGCCAGAAGCTTCCCCCATGTCTGACACAGCCAGTGCCACCGGCTCCATGACGGACCCACTGCTGGCCAAGGCCGAGCCCGTCAGTAACGCCTCTGAGAGAATATTAATTACGAAAAAAGGGGAAGAGAAAAAAACCCAACACTTTGCAGTTAGAGAGGGGTGAAAAGATGTGAGAGAAACAACTCTGCAGACACCAAGGACAGGGAAGAAGGAGGTGCTGAGAAGGACAACAGGAAGAGCTTCTTCAAATACA
>NW_010298410.1:0-348 GCF_000700745.2 Antrostomus carolinensis
CATGTTGGCCGCCATTTTGTCCACCATCTTGACCGCCATCTTGGCCACCATCTCGTCCACCATGTTGTCCGCTTGGCCGCCATCTTGACCTCCATCTTGGTCATGATCTTGTCCTCCATCTTGGCCACCATCTTGTCTGCCATCTTGTCCCCCATGTTGGCCGCCATTTTGTCCACCATCTTGACCGCCATCTTGGCCACCATCTCGTCCACCATGTTGTCCGCTTGGCCACCATCTTGACCTCCATCTTGGTCATGATCTTGTCCTCCATCTTGGCCACCATCTTGTCTGCCATCTTGTCCCCCATGTTGGCCGCCATTTTGTCCACCATCTTGTCCGCCATCTTGC
>NW_010298410.1:491-904 GCF_000700745.2 Antrostomus carolinensis
GTCCCCCACATTGTCCCCCACATTGTCCACCATATTGTCTTCTTGTCCTCCATCTTGTCCTCCATCTTGTCCACCATCTTGTCCACCACATTGTCCACCATCTTGGCCACCATCTTGTCCCTCACCTTGTCCACCATTTTGTCCTCCATCTTGTCTGCCATGTTGTCCACTTGGCCGCCATCTTGGCCACCATGTTGTCTGCTTGTCCGCCATGTTCCCCACCATCTTGTCCGCCATGTTCTCCCCTCGTCGGCCATCTTGCCCACCACCACGGCGCCCCCTGCAGGCCCAGTTCGAGATGCCGTACGTCGTCCGCCTCCACAACTTCCACCAGTTGGCTCCGCCCCAACCTTGTTTCACCTTCCATCACCCCAACCCAGGTGAGTGACGTCATCGTGATGTCATCGGCCACG
>NW_010298411.1:0-260 GCF_000700745.2 Antrostomus carolinensis
CCACCCAACCATGTCTCTTCCACCCAACCATGCCCCTTTCCCACCCAACCACACCTCTTCCACTCAACCATATCCCCTTCCCACCCAACTGTACCCCCTTCTCACCCAACCATGGCCCCTTCTCACCCAACCACACCTCTTCCACTCAACTGCACCTTCTTCCACCCAACCATGCCCTCTTCCACCCAACCACACCTCTTCCACCCAACCATATCCCCTTCCCACACCACTGTACCCCCTTCTCACCCAACCCCGACCCC
>NW_010298411.1:271-1533 GCF_000700745.2 Antrostomus carolinensis
TGTACCTTCTTCCACCCAACCATGTCCCCTTCCCATCCAGCTGTGCCCCCTTCCGCCCAATTGTGCCCCCTTCCACCCAACCACACCTCTTCTATCCAACCAAGCCCCCTTCTCACCCAACTGTGCCCCCTTCTCATCCAACCACACCTCTTCCACTCAACTGCACCCTCCTCCACCCAACCGTGTGCCCTTCCCACCCAACCATGGCCCCTTCTCACCCAACCCTTTCCCCTTCCACCCAACCTTCCCTCTTCCAAAGCAGCAAAGAACATTTTGCAGCAGCACTAAACTCAACGTCAGGTGGACATTTCACCAACTTTCACAACTTTTGAGGTCCTACACTCTGGTTTTTAAAGAACCTGAGCAAGAAACCAGAGTTTCACCAACTGTCTGTGGCCAGTTTGGGGGCAAATTAATTTCAGATGTGATTAAAAAACCTGCCAGGGGTGGAGTTTTGAAGGAGGTGACACGAACGATGATGGTTTTGCTGATGTCTAAGAAATAATTAAGGAGATTTAAGAAGAAGCTGCTTTTTGGTGGATCTCAGAGGAGGAATTAATGCCCCAACCCCAACTCAACCCAATGCCACCATATTTTACCGGGTAACTCCCGGGCTTGCGGGGGCAGGAGCCGCTCGTAGGTGTTGAAGATCCCGGCGTCCGAAATGATGATGGGAGCGAAGATGTTCACCAAATCTTGACCTTTTTTGACACTGACACCTGGAAGTTGAAGGTGATGATGATGATGGTGATGGTGGGGGGATCATCCAGGTTGGATGAGGCTTTGAGCAACCTGGTCTAGTGGAAGGTGTCCCTGCTGCTGGCAGGGGGGTTGGAACTGGATGAGCTTGAGGGTCCCTTCCAACCCAAACCAGTCTGGGGTTCTATGAATGGAGGTTAAAAGTGACACCACGGTGAGGAGAAGCCACGTGTGTGTGTCACATCCTGGTGCTCACCACAAGCTTTGCCCTGGGAATCCAGCAGGATCCTGTGCACCGGTGCTTTTCCCAGGACGTCCCCCCCGGCTTTCCGGATAACGGGAATGATGTGGAAGGCGATTTCTCCAGCTCCACCTTTGGGGTACCAGGCACCCTGGAGGAAGTGGTTGACCAAGATGCTGTGCATGGAGAAGCTGGCCTTGGAGGGGACAACTCCTGGGGGGGGAAAAATCAACCATGAGGTGGTGGAAGGTGATTTGGGGCCGAATCCTGGATTTGGGGATTATCCTGAAGTGGGGTTTTTTTGGGATGAGGAAAGTTCCTG
>NW_010298412.1:0-3375 GCF_000700745.2 Antrostomus carolinensis
CCCGGCAAACTGCAGAAATGTGGCCTTGAAACAGAAAGACAGACACTGAAAAGTGAACCACAGCCACTGCAGAGTTTTCTGGTCCATCTCTTGAAGAGTGGCCAGGTCCATCCCCTCCCCTCCTCTCCCAGCGACATCCTTTGCAGAACCTGCTCTGCCAAAACCGCCCGGCAGACTTTGCCCGGTGCCAGCGTGTGCTCCCAGTGCCAGCGTGTGCTCCCGCCACCAGCAGCAGCGGTGGTGCCCGGCGGGGGCCAGACAGACCAAACGCTCCTCCCTGTGCACTGGGGCAGCACGGGCTGCTCCAGAGAGCCCTGCTCTTGCCGCCTTGCCTCCTCCCAAGCTGCCGGCCTTTGGGTGTGCTTTGGGTGTCTTTACCTCTGACATCAGCTTCCTCCCGTACAGCTCATGGCTGCCAAAGCCCTCGTAGGTGTAACGCCTGGCCAGGAGAGCTGGCTGGTGAGGGGACCCACACGCAGGCATTTCACCCACGCCAGGGCTAGGTGGGTGGGTCACACTGGCTGGAGGGTCCTCTGAAACCCCAAAGGCTGTCTTCACATGGGGGTTGCACAAGTGCCACCAGCAGATGGGAGAGGAGGGAACTTGGGGGCCATCCCAGCCTTGGCCTCCGCATCGGGCGCCTGCAGGGTGGGAACTCCCAGCTCCTGTTCCCGCAGCCACCACCATCTGCTGAGGCCAGCAAACTGGAAACCAGCTGCTTGCCCAACCCTCCCCAGCAGCCAGGCTGTTGTCATTGCTGTTTGCTTTACATCAGCTCTGTTTGGCTTGGCAGGCTGAGGGCAGCAGGTTCAATCCGGGCGATTTTACGAGGGCTGGTTCCTGTCCCACACCCCTCTCCGGTGAACACGCTGTACATTGAGGATACCCTTGTCCCGCAGCCCCGGGGCAGGAAAGGGTGCGGCTGAAATTAGTGTTTGCTTCTCAAGGGCAAGCCCGAAGTGCTAGTGTTTGGGAAGGTAATCACCAGGCGTGAGAAAAGGCCTCTGCATGGTCACAGCAGCTCCCCGTGTGCCATGGGTGCCCAGTCACCTGTACCCAGGGACAGCTGGTTGCATGGGAAAGTGTGGGTAGGTGGCCAAAGGCAGGGATCGCGCCTGGGGTCTGGCTGGTTGCAATGCAGAGTGTGTCCAAAGTCACGTGCCAGGGCGACTGAGGCCAGTGGGAGGGATGTCCCCCCAGGACAGGTACCCACCCACAGCCCTTGCCCCAGGCAGCGCCTGCTGCTGATGCCTGGGCACGTGGTGGGTGCTCCATTTCCATCTGAGATGCATCTTGTCCAGGCAGCTGGTACCAGTGGAAAGGGCAGTGGTTTCTCCTCCGTGTTCCACACTGAAGTGAGAAAGGACAAACAATGGTAGTTGCTCCCACTGCTCCCCTTCTCCCAGGCCAGGCTGTCTGCCCTCTGGCCTTGTCCCATCCCAGGGGACAGGCAGTGGGGCTGCTGGCATGGGCACTCACAGCTCCTGGGCTGCAGGGAGCCACAGGGGCCAATTAGCCCCATGTTCTCCTCATTAACTCCTGCCTCAGTCAACCAGGCAGCCCTGGTGCCCTTTTTTGACAGTCAGTGACCCTGCCCTGCCAGGGCTGGGGTGTCCCCTCCCCATTTGCCACAGGACCTCACCCACAGAGAAGGAGCAGCGGGGCAGAGGACAGGGAAGGAGCAGTGGGGCAGAGGGAGGAGTTCAATGCATGGCAGCAGTTCAAGTCACCTCCGCCCAGCCCTGGCTGCTCCTTCCCAAACCCACCCTGCCCCGTGGCATGCCAGACCAGCTGAGCATTGACATGGAGTGAGAGCAAGTGGCTGGACATTTGAGGGGGGCAGGGGAGCAGCCACACAGCCCTGTGTCACTCCAGGTCCCCTCCTGCCTGAGACACGTATTTCTTTTCCTTGTGCTGGCTGTAGGGGCATGCAGCTGTTTGGCAAGCCAGTTCAGAGAGCTGACCTGGCTGGAAACAGAGCACTTTATTTTGGCAGGTTGGAGGTCAGCTTGGGCTGCTTGCTGCTCAGGCTTGCCACGGGCTGAGCTGCTGCCAGGGTCCCCTCCCCCTGGGAGACCCCATTCCATTCTTGCTAGGGCCAGCTCTTGGCCATGGGGTGAGGAGCCACCCTCTTGTGCTACCCCAGCAGAAAACCCTTTGTTGCTTTTTGTCAATCAGTTCTCCACCGGTCTAGCAAGATGAAATGGCTGGGAGCAAAGTCAGGTGTCAGCAACAGGTACAGGGAGAAGGCTGGGTCCCGTGCCAGGAGGAGTGGGAAAAGCCAGCCTACGGCAGCTCGGCTCGGACTGCTGCGGAGCTGCAACCTGGGCGGCCAGGTGCTGGGCTGTGCGGGCATGACGCAGGGTGCGGTGCCGGCAGCTGCCCAACTCCCTCTAAATCAGCTGATCCAAATCTGGGAGGAACAGCCAGCACCTCCCAGGCTGAGCTGGGGTGCATGGCACTGCTCTGGAGCCTTGCGGTGAGCTGTGCTGGCAGACAACTAAGCCCAGGAAAACAGAAGGTGATGGCTTTTCTGCCAGATCAACTCCTGGATCTAGTTTGCCAGGCAGCTGCCTATAGTGTTGCATGGGCATAACAGAGAGGATGCGAGCGGGTGCCGAGGAGTTGGGATTGCTTAGACTGCTTCCAACAGCCTGGCACCAAAAAATTGTAACCATGGCCACACAGATGGCTCCAAGCTAATAGGACTCCAGTGACTCCAAGCCTGGGACAGGTCTTTAGTGAATTGCCTCACTAGGACAGGCCTTAATGAGTGCTGGATCTGAGCTCCAGCAGGAGGGCTTGTGGGGTGGGGGGGTTCCCCTGCCTTTTTGTGTAATATTTGAATGCATTCGCATGTCCCTGCAGAACTGAGGGGAGTGTGGGTGGCTGTCCTCCCATTCCAGTTTGTCCCAAGTCCATAACATTTTCAGTCACTGAAGCATTTTAATTTCTTTGTGCGTTTCATCAATGCTCTGGTGCCAGTTCTGAAAAAACTGTGCCCCGCAGGCAGCATTCACAGCGAGGTGCACCCGCAGCAGCGTTGCAGGGGGCTGGGTAATAGCACCACTCCTCTCCTCTCACTTCACCCAGAGCGTGTGCTGTCTGGCCAGCACTACAGAGCTGCTGTGCACTCTCCGTGCAAACCCTCTCCTTCCACACACGCCGAGTCTGTCTGCGTAATCTTTGGGATGCTCCCCTGTACCCCAGGCTGGGCTGCACTCATTCTCTCGGTGCTGACTGTCCTCTCCCTCCCCAGCAAGTAGGATCACTGGAGTGAGCTGCTCGCTGTGATCGTGACTGTTGTGAAATAGTTTAACTTCCTACAGGAGCGGCAGCCCTTGCTGTCAGCCTGTGCCTGGCGCGCACAACGCC
>NW_010298412.1:3424-3663 GCF_000700745.2 Antrostomus carolinensis
ATGCACGCTCCTGCACGCACACCCGTCCCTCCTCCGGCATGCCTGCTGCGCCCGCTGCTTTCCCAGGGGCCAGGACCTGTCCTGGGGAGCATGCCAGCAGAGGGGACATGGTGGCATGCTGGGGGGTGGCAGCTCCCGGCGCTGATGGGGGATACATGAGGAAGGTGGATATGGGTCTTGCCAGGAGGTCCTCAAGGACACGGCTCCACCGCCCCAACCAATGGCTCCTTGGGTGGGGG
>NW_010298412.1:3800-4069 GCF_000700745.2 Antrostomus carolinensis
CGGCAGTGTTCCCAGGAGGTGACTCTTTAGGAAGTGGGTGCGTCCCACCACAGGAGGCCCAGCAGGAACTGCGTGGGAGCGAGGAGAGCCATGGTGCGGGCTGGGCCCTGGCCTGACCCCCGGGTCCTTAGGGAGAAGGAGGCTTTGTCGTGAGTCAGCAGCAGAGCTGGGTGTAGGGGAAGCAGGGCCTGGAGAGCAGAGGAGCAGGGAGGTGCCAATCGGCATCGTGACACATCCTAATTACTTTAGCTTCCATATACACGTTGCGC
>NW_010298414.1:0-3660 GCF_000700745.2 Antrostomus carolinensis
GTCCCTTCCAATCCAAACCATTCCATGATCTCTGATTCTATGAATGAGAAAAAAAAAAAATGGGAAAGACTTAAGAATTAGAGAGTAGCCAAAACTGTTTACACCAGGCTTAGAAAAACCACCTCCTGTTACAAATTCATTTGCACACAAAAATACAGCAATGCATTCAAGAGGGGCTGAGCTAACAGCACAATAATCCAGTAGCTATTATGATGGTAAACCCAGTGCAGGTCACTGCATGGTTAGTTTCCCCCTGCTGATGAGATCATTGGCCATTCAGTAACGTTGCCTCACAAAAGTATTGCTAGCAGTATAAACATCCACCCACTACACACACAGATAAGCATGGCCACCTCCTGTCTGATCCTAACAATTTGCCATCACCACAGCCTTGCTGGAAATGAGACTGGAAGTATTGCTGCAGATCCTCTACCCTTTAAAAACCAAAGAAAAAAGTAAAACAAAACACAGAACACACAAGAGAGAGAAACTGGAAATGTAAAAATTCTTACAGGTACTTCAAATCCCGCACACCACCCGTGGATTTTTTTTTTTTTTTACAACTCTCCAGCCAGATGTTACACAACAAAACATACTCATGTGAAATACACCTCCCCAAACTGAATCTCAGAGGCAACACAACCCCCTAAGCTAGGTCACATCTACAGGAAATCAAACAGCAAACAGGACATGGCCTACACCACACTACCATGACAAGAGGACTGAAGGGAATATCCCTGTCAAGGATCACTGTCGGGTTCTTGAAGCTTTAAAAGTAAAGCCAGAACACTCATTTTGCTCAAGATCATGGAAACAAACACCACCCCAAACTGCTTACCCTACTTCACATTGATATTAGGGCTTGCCAAAGTAACACAAATCCAATTTAAGACTCCTCGTGCCAGCTGGAGCCAGGAGCACTGCAAGATGCCAGCCCTGCAGGGACAGCACGGCCGTTCCATCTTCTGCTCACTTGCCCTCTCCCAGAGGTGATTCCTACCTTTGCCAAAGCAGGAGCCAGGAGGGGAGGAACATTAAAGTGGATTAGGAGAGGAAGATGAAGAGCCTTAGGATACTAGAACAGGCTGTTGGAGAGGAACAACTTTGAAGTCCTGGGGATGAGGACGTCACCATTGTTATTCTGCATTTTCACCCCACAACTAGTACGTTATGTGGCAAAGTGAATAACGGCAACATCGGCAGTATTCAGGGAACTCAGACTTCATATGTCAGACTACAAAGAAACAAAGACTTTTTCACTGTTTACTTAATATTGGAAAAACAAAAGCACTTTTTCCCTGTTCTAGTCAAATGTGCAAATATGGGAGGGGAGAGGTTTACATTTTATTAGTATCTCAACAGCCTTAAAACGATTACTGTATGTTCAGGGTGATAAGAGAAGTGAACATTCAAGCCAGAGCAGAGACTAACTAGTCATGGAGAAAACCAGGTAATTCCATCAATACAATTCCATCCTATTGCAATAATCCTGCTATCCCAGTCCTGGCCCTATGCAAAACCACAAATCATGGAACCACAGACTGGTTTGGGTTGGAAGGGACCTTAAAGTTCATCCAGTTCCAAGCCCCCTGCCATCAGCAGGGACACCTTCCACTAGACCAGGTTGCTCAAAGCCTCATCCAACCTGGCCTTCAACACTTCCAGGGAGGGGCAGCCACAGCTTCTCTGGGCAACAACTTCCAGAACTTTATAGAACACCCAAAACAAGCTTCTCACTTGATCATAAAAAAAATAAGTAAAAAATCCTACTTTACCTTTTCATGCAAAAGAGCAGTACATTTTATCCTTGCTCTCTGGCCCTTAGAAAAAGGGAGGAGGAATTGTGTAATACTTTTGCTCTCGATATCTGAGCAAGATTTCACCAGCAGGCCACATGTAACGCAATCTTTCAAAGTCATACTCACTCTGTCAACTTGGTTTATAGCATCATCCCACCTTCCTCACACAGTGAAAGCTGGCAAGATTCATTTTAGTAACAGAAGTCTTAAAAGCAAAAGTTTCTCCTTCCCACATGAAGTCCTACAAGCAGACATCATTGGCCCGCTATCTGAAGCCAAAGCAACACCTGACAGCAGGGACCCGATCCACAAGTAGGTGTTATAGAAAAATAAATAAATATGTAGGAATCTACCCCAGACAACAGCAAATCCAACATTTTCCTATAAATTACCTCCAGCTGCATACTTGTCTCAGTGAACTTCTACTCATAACAGGGAGCTTATTCCACTGACTCCATCCAGCAGAGTTCCCAGTTCTACTGACATTAACAGTTTTCAGAAGCTGCTTTGTTTCAGGTGAACTGATGTGGAATGTGTAGAGGGTTACCTCTGCTCAGAAATAACACACTCCATAGCTTGTGTCTTTTTTCCCTGACTGTCAAAACTTATTTCTGCAGTTTGTCTTAAGGCAGCTATTTTGTGGATTTCTGTGGTGTTGCTGTATGAGGTTTAGGTCAGTGGACCACAGAATTGCATCTCAAAACCTTTGGAAAGAATATTGTCTTCCCAGAAAATATATAAACCATATTATACTACTAGATAAAACATTTTATAGACTGCAAAACAGGAAAAAAAAGTCCAAAAACCTCTGGGAATATCAGGGAGCATAAGTACTTTTGGCTGAACTTCACTCAAGATACAAACAAAAATGCCTACTGCTGACTTCTAAGAAATCTGCAGTTCCCTTTCCTCTAGCTATTTATTAAAAGAAACCATAATTTATCTCATCATAATCTCTGCTTTAAAAAAAAAGAAAGGGGGAAGAGAGAGAGAGAGGGAGAACTCTCAAGTAAGTTTTTCTGCATCCTCCACCCCCAACTGATTACACAACTGTCACCCGCCTTCTTGTTCCTGTTCTTGGTGATGACAATGCACAGCTTGTCAGCTGGCAGGCTGCAGGCCACACACACCAAGAAGATATGTCCATCTTGGGCACAACAGATTTCAAGCACCACGGTGAGCTTTGAAGCTGGTCTGTAACTTCAAAACAGCCTAGGACAGCTTAACCAGATGATTAACCACCTCAAAGCTAAAGCATCATGAAGGCTCGAGTATCTCTTGGATATTTTACCAGTCTTGAGCGAGAAATCAGAGTTAACTTTAACAAGTACAGTAAGACATTAGGTAACAAAAATGGTAATGAAGTGTTTGATTAAACATGCAGAGGGAAAAAAATTGCTATCAGATTTTTTGGAACATGTCATATTGTCTTTATATGTACCAGAATTACAAAGGCGTTGAGTTTTGCACTGCCTCTTCCTCCTTACCCACAGCACAGATGTTCTCCAGGCTGAGCAGTCCAGAAGTTGAGAAAAAGAAACAATGGGGTCTGGAGAAGACAGATAGGAGATGCAGTACTAACAATGGCAGGACTAGGACAAAGGAGCAGCTCATACCCATCATAAATCATGACCAGCAGCTACACTGGCACCTCAAAATAAACACCGCTTTGAAGCGTTAGATAAAGTTATAACAACAGACTATCACTAGAAATAAAGCTAACGTGATATCAGGTCTAATCACAGTACAAAATCTATTTTTCACGTTGGTAAATGGAGACCCCAGTTGTGCTGCTGTGAGCACAAACTGTCTACGTTTCAAAAACATTTTTTTTCAGAATCATAGAATGGTTTGGGTTGGA
>NW_010298415.1:0-8469 GCF_000700745.2 Antrostomus carolinensis
GGTGTGGTGCGGGCTGCAGATGGAGAAGGGCGGGTGCGTGAAAAGTGGGAGCAGATATCGGAGCTTGTTTCTGTTCTCCACAAAATTTGTGTGATTCGTCACCATCCCGGTGCCACGATCGTGAGGTTCGTGATGTGCATTTGCCAAACAGGCAGCGGTGGCCTCGGCGGCACCGTTCCCGCAAAGCTGCCTGTCTGCATCTGCGTGAACGGGACGGAAGGCAGCGCCGTGTTCCTCCCCCAGCCTTTTGCCGCAGAACTGGAGCCGAGCTGCTTCTCCCCCTGAGCTCTAGCAATCGTTTGCATCTAGGTCACCATATTAAATCACATTCCCAAGGATGAAGCTAATGATTTAAGGTGTTTTTCGAAAGGAAAGCTGAAAAATCCTGTTGTTGGGGTCAAAGACCAATTCATTTTTACAAGTGGAAGCTCATTTCCTCCCCATCATACTCTGAAGTTCCTACAGATCAGGGGAGCTCTGTGAAGCTGGAACCTCTGAAATCTCACAGGGCTTCATTCATGGAAAACAATGTAACACCAACTCTGTGAGCTGAAACCCCAACAGTACTCACTTTTTGGTGTACCTGGTTCCAAAACATAGGGGATGCTTTCAGGAGGAGGAGAACGAAGCTCATTTTTTTTATAAGGCTCTCTAAAAGGCTTTTCAATAGAAAGTCCAGAACATATATAGCAGTCATATACCTACATGTATTGGGAGTTGGACTAGATGACCTTTAAAGACCCCTTCCAACCCAAACCATTCTATGATTCTATGCATGTGCATTTATATGTGTGTGTGTGTGTGTGTATATATATATTTATGTATAATACCTAAATGCATACACATATACACCTATACCTCCACATATTAAAAATGGTGCACAGGGAGTACCTGAGACCCAGACTGCACTGTGAAGCCCAGGCTACCTGCCCTGCACTGTGCAGGGGAGTGACAGGCACCTCTTCAGCCACTGTGGTTGAATCATGTTCTGGCTGTGCCTTGCACTAACAGAGAAGCTGCAGCAAGCTGAAGAGGGATGTATCTTGGTGCGTCTGTGTGTCTGCATTTATCTTTGGCTTTGGTCCATGTTGTCCTTCCAAATTACAAGTTGCTCTTCCTGTGGGAGAAAGAGACAGAGGGCTGGAGCATTTCTCTTACAAAGAAAGGTTGAGGGAGCTGGCCTTGTTTAGCTTGGAGAAGAGAAGGCTCTGGGGAGACCTCATTGCAGCCTTCCAGTACTTGAAGGGAGTTTATAAACAGGAGGGAGGGTGACTTTTTACATGGGCAGATAGTGATAGGACAAAGGGAAGTGGTTTTAAACTAAGAGAGGGGAGATTTAGGTTAGATATTAAGGGGGTAGTGAGACACTGGAACAGGTTACCCAGAGAAGCTGTGGATGCCCCATCCCTGGGCACATTCAAGACCAGGCTGGATGCGAACCTGGGCAGCCTGATCTAGTGTTTGGCAACCCTGTCCACAGCAGGTGGGTTGGAACTAGATGATCTTTAGGTTCCCTTCCAACCTAAGCCATTCTATGATTCTGTGTCATTCAAATGCACTGTTTCTGGTTTCCACCAAAAGCTGCATGCTCTGGAAAGAGCTCTTAACTGCATGTTAAAAGAGTTCTCTCTATATTATGTTGTAGCAATATAGCCTGGTCATAGATTGTGCTTCTGCAATATAACTACATATTTCAATATTCCTTTTCCCCATGAAAAACCTAATTAGCAAGATCGTTACAGTTGCCACTTATAAGGGGGAAGATAGTAATTCCATTAATGTGCTCACAGGAACTTCATTTATATTACCTCTTAACCTTTACAAGGATATTATAATTTCAATAATTAATTGCTTTTTGCCATTTAATTTGCAGTTTACCATTTTCAAGGGAAATTACCCATTAAACTGAGGACTCTTTTTAAAAAGAAAAAAAAAAATAGCTTTTACTCAAATATACACCATAAGCTGTCCTTAGAGAAGCTAGATATTTGCTAAGCCACTTTCAGGTTTGAGAAGAGAGCACTCTGTGGTAGCTCTGCATATTAAAGAACTGCCCGTCACTTGAGCCTTTGACCATCTGGAGGAAAATGAGGCAGAATGGGGCTGAGGCAGTGATAAGGAAGGAATTCATTCTTATTATCTTCCTCTAAATTCAGGAAGGCAATGTGTCCTTCCTCTCTGACTGATGTAGTGAGAGTTGTCTTTCTCTTTCTTCACAACTGTCTTGTTTCTTTAGCTGAAGTTAATTTATGCTGCAATACCCATCCATGAGTGAAAACATATAGGGAACTTTGGCTCAACCTTGTAAAACGCAGAAACTCTGGCCATGAATCACCAAGTACTTAAGCACGTCTTCAAGCCAGTGCCCGAAACTTTGGAGAAAGGAGCTCAACACGTGTATTCCTGCTCACACTCAAATCTCTAGTAAAACAACCATTCATTTCAATGAATCAGACACAAGCTGATATCCCTGTGGTGGTACATTGGGATAATATCCCTGCTACTGATAATAGAAATTGTGTCCAAATCTCATCATGTTAAAAGAAAATTGGATTAATATTGGTATCTGAGAAGGTATTGGTATCTGAGTAATGCATTCCAAATAGGCACATCTCTGACAGAGTGAAACACATATCTCTGAGAGATGGGTTTGCATGGGAAGATGGAGAGGAGGTGACAAAATGAATAAAGAAAGGAGGCACAAGAGAAGAGATGTGCAGGAAGAAAAGAAAAGAAAGAAACAGAAGAAGCAGATGTGAAATAGACTCCACCACTGATTTATGAATGAAAATCCAGAAGTTTGTTCTGATTCAGGTGCAAAAAAAATAAAATAGCCCTTGGGCAGTTCTTCCTTTGCAACTGGCAAGTCCATGACACATCACCCAAAATGATGTGGGTCTGGATGATGTCACATGCCTACAGGCACTAATGGATCATTTTACTGTGAATATAAGACATTTTATTTATTTAATTGTAAAATAAAACATCCTGGGCTTTTTACCTTCTTCCCCATGAGTATAAGGACAGTCTGGGCTTACACCGGCATTCAAACACAGTATTTAATTTCTGCAGCACTGAAGCTGGGGCATACTCTTGGGATTATTTGCAGAGAAATCAAAAGCCACAGTCAGAGCAACAGGGGTAAGAAAAAATAAGTGCCTAGTCAATGGTCCATCATACAAGTTTTCTATGCAGCCAGTGGAGAGGACTAGGTAGGAATCTTAGGATGAATTGCCTTCTGAAAGTGTGTTTCTTTCACTCCTCTGACAGGATGGTTAGCTATGGACTTCACCTCTGACTTTTAGACAGTAGAAAAATAGTGAGATGTATCCCACCGTAAGTACTTCATTTTGTCTTCAAATTTTCAGGTATCCAAGTTGAAGAGAGTGAAAAGAGATTCAGGCCACTTTATATTCAGAGCTCTCTGTAACAGCAGTGGATCAGCAATCACGCCACCACAATCACACCAAAATAGTCTGCCTTTTGACCAGTGAAAGGAAAGCCTTGCTCCATGCCAGCGTGGGCATTTCTTGTCATAACCTTTCCGCAGTGAGGCACGAATAATGCTTGAAGAGAGTCTGCTAATTTCTGGCAGTTAGTACTGCAATCTGTAATCTGGTTAAGGCATCTGATGCTTCTCTTTAAGGTGTTACTGTGCCTGTATTATTAGGGCTCAGGAGTTTATCACATAAAAGGTCATGTATGGGACAGAAGTAGAAAGAAGCCACTAAGCATCCAAATTAAGATTAAAATATCCTTTCAAAACCTCCAGATTGGCAGTTCACTCAACATGACATTTGCTTTTTGAAAGGCATGTGCTCTGTGTGCACAATGTTTTAAGGTGTCACTGTTTAAGGGAAGCTGACAGTGATGGGTGTTGTATAAACAGACTGATGATATTCTGAAGAGAGCTCTACCTGCATGGACAAGAAAGTCCTTGCTAGTTTGCATGCAAAAGGAAGCTTGGGGCCTATTCTGGGGAACCTGATAGTCTCTTGTAATTAATACTGTAATTGGAGGTTGCTGGAAATGCTCCTTGAGTTCCTGCCAGGGAATGTGAGTGCTTCACAAAGCTGTTGACGCCGTGCTGTACACCAGCTGAACCAACCTACTCGGCTGCAGTAGATGCTGACACAGAACTCCTGCGTTGGCAAAACCCTCATCTGAGCAGCAAAATGCACAACGCATTTTCCTTCCAATGTACTCACAGAGCGACATCAGTACTACCCAGCCATCTGACAGCCGCATCACCCAGGCTGGCAAGGCTGAGCTGTCTTCCCTCTGCGTTTCAAAGCAGGCAGCCCACCACCGTGCTCTCCTGCAGCCACCTGGCAGGGCCCAGGACCACCTAAGTCACTACCACTCTGCCCGTGCTTGGTAGAGCTGCCCAAGTTTAGAAACAAATTTGCTTCCTACAAAATTTGCTTCCTTTGCCATCCCCCAGGGACATAATTATGGGCTTCCAGTGCATCAGCCATGGGCATGCCAGCTCTGTAATAATGCCATGAAGGCAGAAGTGACCACCAGAAAGGGATAGCAGATAATTTTAGCAAGAAACCACAGGCTTAAACGTATTTCTTCTGGAGGTGAGCAGATCTTTGCAGAGATATTGTTTGCAACTCATCTGCAGTGACTGCAACCAGTGTCACTCATTAAGTAATAAGTTATTTTTATCCACTGCAGCTCTCCAGCATTCTGAGGGTGATGGCACCTCGCCAAAGCTTTGGAAGGGCTGCATGAGCTGACACACAAAGATGAATGATTCAGGCAAATCCAGAGGACACTTCTGAGTCAACTTTACAGGGGGAATCAAATCCAGATATACCAGGTAGCTCCACACAGGCATTGCTGAGAAGTTGTTCTGCTTTCCTTCTGACAGATGTCAGAGAGTGTGACTTCTGGCATTTTGGATACTTTTATTTTTCTTGCTATAGCAATAGAGTTCAATTAAATTCACCCAAACAGAATTGTTATGAGCACTAAGGAAACCTCTTTATGACACCTGTACCTGTAAAATTAAGTTGATGTTGTAACGCTGCTATGAAAATGCCATGTTTGTCAATATTTTTATGTGACTTGCACTAGCACTATCCCTAAGGTGCAGTTGCACAAGATGATGGCTTTTGTGGTGAGGTTGTCCCACTTTTGCTCCCATGCCACACCACTCCTTTTCCCCGCAAGAGTTCATTGTTCCCTCATGGTCCCAGATTCACTTTTGCCTGACAAAATTGTTATCTGCCATTTAAAAGGGAAGTCCTATCCCCGAGGTGTCCCCAGCCATATACTCTTGTCCCTTCTGTGCCAATACGAACATTTGTGCAGGATTTGCTGGGTTAGCAAAGTGAGAAATCTATCATCTTACACAACTACATCCTAAGGAACAGCTACCAGATCCAATACAGCAGTTATTAACGCTAGAGACTGTACTTGGAATAGTGATTATGGTAAAGAAACTGGCTGGACCTGAAAGAGGCCTCTCATACTGCCCATGCAGCAGAAGAGTGTCGTGGGGCAGATGCAAAAAGAAGGACAAAAGTTATACAACGAGTTAAAGGCAGCTTTGGAAAAAAACAGATTTCAAAACAGAGACCAGCCAATCAATGCAATAGAGAAAATGAAATGGAAAAGGTTTCAAAAATGCACAATAAAATTATACATTTTATTACTGTGTCTATATTTATGCATCTCTTGTCCTGCCAAGCAGATTAATAGTATCTGAGAATCCTGTATGACTCCTGAATGACAACAATTGCTACATTTTTCACGTGTCTCCAGTGACTTGAATTGTAAACACAAAGTGACCATAATGGTTGGGCTCTGGGGAAAACATGAATTGCCTAAGCTATGCAGGTATTTCAGTGATGAAAAGTTATGGTTCATCACTAGCTGTGGGGGCTTAAGGAAGTGGTCTGGATTTCCATTAAGGGATCACAATGAAGACTGTTCACAAGCAACACACCAGAAAAATCAAGGGAAGAAAAAACTAAGAGATTTGAATGAGATCTGTAAGATATGGACATTTGACCCAAGAGCCTAGATGAAAATACAGCAGTTGGAGGAGCTGTTGAAAAAGGAAACTCTGGCAGGTTTGCAGCAGTTATGGTCTGTGTCATAACTTGTGCTGCTGATGTACTTACTCAAAAGGCATTTTTTCTAATGCCATCATTCCCATGATTTATTAGACCTACCTTTGGCTTCTCATGATCCACGACATGGCCATATCATGATACCATAGATTGCCTTGTGTTGATTGGCTGATGTGAAGGCAGAGCCCAGTAATTTAAGTATATTCTCTATATTTTCTTTGCTAGAGACTGACCTCAACTGAGATCAGGACGTAGTGATGGGTACCATTTCTTTGCCTGATGCTGAATAGTTGTATTTTTTGTTCAGTTGTTTGGGTTACTTTTATTTCATCTGTAAAACAGAACACATTCCAGAGACTTCTTCCCAGCAGGATGTAGGCAGTCATTGCTTGAAGAGAAAGGATAGCAGATCTGGCACACACCATTAGCATTATATCATGTGTTACTCACGTTCTGCTTCTACTTTTTTTTTTAAATAAAGTATTTCCCTTCATTGCTATATTGTTGTTATCATGATAAAAATAATCTATATTACACATCTTATCAGCATACCAACAGGCACATGCAAAGAAAGCTAAGCTTCATACCTCAACCACAGAGACACAGTGTCACTAAGGTGATGCAGCTAGTCAGGCACAAGCAGATACTTCGTTCTCCTGGCTCTGCCATCTAAACCATTTATTTCTTCTCTTCTAGGTTAAATTTGGGCCCTCACTGAAGCGAGTGGCAGTGCCACGACTTGCCGGGGATGTGGCCATGTAGTTTAGATGAACATTTCTTTAGAGAAGTCCTGTATTCCGTAGAGTTCTAGAGTCAAATATATTTAGACCAAATCGTATTAGTTTTGCTGACACGGTACTTCCCTTGAAATCAGTGGTTGGGTTTTTTTTAGCAGGAGATGAACAGGAAGATTTCATGGGTTTGGTATGCATTAAAGTACAGACTGTACTGCTAGTGTTATCTTTTCAGTGAGTTATAACAAACAGGAGTTTTACAGCTCCTCAACCAGGTGGCTGATTCAGCATCACATATATTATAGCTCCTGCTGCTGACTGTGAGGCATGACAATAAATCCTCAAGTGAGCTAGCATGAGCTAATCGAAAACTTCAGAACCGTACATTCTTCTGGAGCTTCAAGGGGCACAGACAGGTTTCATTACATGACTACAGGTTTTTGTCAGTGTGACCTTCAGCCAAATCACTCATGGAGTCATATTTTAATTTCCAGAATGGGGTCAACTCTGTCTGAGCTTTTGAAAAATTGTTAGCTCAAAGAATGGGCTGATTTGGTCTGGTGAAAAGTATCTACAATGTTAACCTCTCAGAAAATAAACCACCAAAAGATCCAACTCTAATTGCCTTAAAGACACAGAACATTTTCCTGTGCTCCTGCCTATCAGCTGGATTTTCTAGCCAAACCACAGCACAAAATGACATCACAGAATCACAGGGGCTGGAAGGGACATCTGAAGACTATCTAGACCAAACCTCCTGCCAAAGCAGGTACATCTAGAGCAAGTTGCACGGGAATGCATCCAGGCGGGGTTTGAATGTGTCCAGAGAAGGAGACTCCATAACCTCTCTGGGCAGCCTGTTCCAGTGCTCTGTCACCCTCAAAGAAGTTTTCCCTTATCTTCAAATGGAACTTCCTGTGTTCCAGTTTGTGCCCTTTGCCCCTTGTCCTGTTGCTGGGCACCACTGAAAAGAGTCTGGCCTCATCTGACACCCATCCTTTACATATTTCATAGACTCATATTATCATAGAATGGTTTGGGTTGGAAGGGATCTTAAAGGTCGTCTAGTTCCAAACCTCCTGCCATGAGCAGGGACACCTTCCACTAGATCAGGTTGCTCAAAACCTCATCCAAACTGGCCTTGAACACTTCCAGGGAAGGGGCATCCACAGCTTCTCTAGGCAACCTGTTCCAGTGCTTGACCACCCTCACAGGAAAGAGTTTCTTCCTAATATCTAATCTAAACCCACCCTCTTCCAGTTTAAAGCCATTACCTCTTGTTTTATCACTACCTGCCCCAGCTTTATTATAGGCTCCTTCAGGTACTGGAAGGCACTTTCTCAGCCTCTCTTCATAGGAGAGGTGTTCCATCCCTATGATCATTTTTGTGGCCCTTCTCTGGACCCTCCCCAACAGGTCCATGTCTTTCCTGTACTGAGGACTGCAGAGCTGGACACAATACTCCAGGTGGGGTCTCACAAGAGCAGAGTAGAGGGGCAGAATCACCTCCCTTACCCTGCTGACCCTGATGCAACCCAGGATGCGGTTGGCCTTCTGGGCTGTGAGCGCACATTGCTGGCTCATGTTGACCTTCTTGTCCACTTGTACCCCCAAGTCTTTCTCCTCAGGGCTGGTCTCGATCCATTCTC
>NW_010298416.1:0-339 GCF_000700745.2 Antrostomus carolinensis
GGTGACACTTGGGGACCAGAGTCCATCCTGGGGCTCAGTGTGTGTCCCCAACCCGATGCCAGCAGCAGGGTGACACTTGGGGGCCATCAGGACTCAGTCCTGGGGCTCAGTTCCTGTCCTCAGCCTGGTGCCAGCAACGAGGTGACCCTTGGGGACCAGAGCCAGCCCTGGGGAGCCACGGGGGGGGACAGGAGGGTCCCTGTGGTGTGTCTGTGTGTCCCCCCCGGTCCCCACCCGGCTCACACCAGGTGCCCGCGGCCGTTGATGTAGATGCCGTTGGTGCTGGGCTTGGCCTGCAACATCCCGTTCTCCTGCACGAAGTGGGTCATGGCCTGTTTG
>NW_010298417.1:0-234 GCF_000700745.2 Antrostomus carolinensis
GATGCCGGTCCCGGCCCAGACGCTGGTGCAGCTGCGGGTCCCCGCGTGGGCGTGGGCGGAGATGCCGGTCCCTGTGAAGATGCGGTTGCAGTTGCGGGTCCCTGTGTGGGCGCAGCTGTGCGTCCCTGTGCAGGGGCAGTTGCGGGTCTCCATGCGGGTGCCGATGCCGGTCCCTGTGCGGGTGCCGGGTCCCTGTGCGGCTGCCGATCCGGTTGCGGGTCCCTGTGCGGGTGC
>NW_010298418.1:0-374 GCF_000700745.2 Antrostomus carolinensis
CCATCCCCCTGCCCCCCCAGAGCCCTGCCGTCCCACTGTTCCCAGCCCCCCAAGCACCTTGCTGTCCCCCCAGCACCCTGCTGTCCCCCTGTCCCCCCAGCACCCCGCTGCCCAGGGGACACCAGCCACTCCCTGTCCCATTTGAACAGCCCTGGCAGTCAGGGGGAGTCCCCAGTGAGTGTAAAAAGGGGAACATCCCCCCATTTTTAAAGAGGGGACCCTGGGAACCACCAGCCAGTCAGAGTGTGGAGCAGACCCTCCTGGAAGCTCTTCCCAGGCAGGTGGCTGATGGGGTGTCCTGGTTTTGCCAGGACAGGGTTAATTTTCTTCTCAGTGGCTGGGGAGGGGCGTGTTTTGGTTTCAGGGGGGGTTGT
>NW_010298418.1:386-771 GCF_000700745.2 Antrostomus carolinensis
AACTGCAAGGACATTGTGCTTGGGCAGTTTCCAGGAAGAGAGGACTGGAATGTGGGGTGGAGAAGACAAGTGCAGTGGTCAGTAAAGCCCAGAATGGACAGTTGGACGTGCCAAACTGGGGTGACGGGTGACAGCCAGTGTGGCTTCACCGGAGTGGGTCCTGCCTGAACAACCTGGTGGTGGCTGGTGGATAAGGGAAGAGCAACTGATGTCACCTCCTGGGACTTCTGTCAGGGCTTTGGCACGGTCCCACACAGCATCCGTGTCTCTAAACTGGAGAGATACTGGTTTGATGGGTGAACTGTGTGATGGACGGGGAATTGGCTGGACGGCCACATCCAGAGAGCTGCAGTCAATGGCTCAGTGTCCCAGTGGAAACCAGTAA
>NW_010298419.1:0-688 GCF_000700745.2 Antrostomus carolinensis
TTAGTTACCTCCAGCAATTACTCCACAACAGGCAAGGCAGGGGGTTTGCGCTGTATGTAGCGGAGGGACTGCAGTGCGTGCAGCTTGCAGTTGGCGATGGCACACTTGAAAGCCTCTGGATAAGGATTAAGGGACAGCCAAATGAACTGGATGTCATCATGGGAGTCTGCTATAGGCCACCCAGCCAGCATGATGACATTGATGAGCTGTTCTTTAAGGAACTAAAGGATGCTTCTAAGTCATCTGCCCTAGTCCTTATGGGGGACTTCAACCTGCTGGACGTCAACCGGAAATACCACACAGCTGGTACAAACAGGTCCAGAGGATTCCTAAACCAGCTGGATGACAACTACAGGTTCTAAGGGAACTGACCAGGAAAGGTGCCTTCCTCGACTTGTTGCTTATCAACAGAGAGGGTCTTGTGGTTGAAGTGGCAATTGGTGGCTGCCTTGGCCAAAGTGACCACAGAGCAGTCAAGTTCAAAATCTATGGTACAGGATCAAAAACAGCAGCAAGACCTCAACTCTAGATATGAGGAGAGTGAATTTCAGGTTGCTCAGGGAACTACTTAGTAAGATCCCCTGGGAAAGAGCTTTTGAAGGTGCTGGAGTCCACCAGTGCTGGTTACTTTTTAAGTACCACCTTCTAAGAGCACAAGAGCAGGCAATCCCAAAATGCAGGAAGTCAA
>NW_010298420.1:0-9642 GCF_000700745.2 Antrostomus carolinensis
GGCTGGAAGCACAGCCGCCTGCAGCAGCTTCTGCACTCCGGCATCCAGCCCTGAGCACTGCAGAACCAGGCCAGCGGAGCACCTGCGGAGGTGGCTGGCCTCATTCAAAAGGCAGCTCGGTACTCGGCACTGTGGGAACGCACGTTACAGCTTTCATTCTGAATTTCACATGCGGCTTGAGGAAGGCATGTCAGCCACCTCGTAACCAGCTCCTAACTGTCGGCTTAGTAATGCACTCCGGCATCCAGCCCTGAGCACTGCAGAACCAGGCCAGCGGAGCACCTGCGGAGGTGGCTGGCCTCATTCAAAAGGCAGCTCGGTACTCGGCACTGTGGGAACGCACGTTACAGCTTTCATTCTGAATTTCACATGCGGCTTGAGGAAGGCATGTCAGCCACCTCGTAACCAGCTCCTAACTGTCGGCTTAGTAACTAGTCCTGAGATTTGGGAACTTAAACAACTCTCAGTAGTTGCCTAAACTGACAGAAAAGTGTAATTACAACTATTTGTAATCTCCCAAAACTGGCATTATATGTTTACTCTTATATGCACAAGTGAATATTTTTATATCCTTTGTAAGGGCAGTTTTCCCGAATTCCTAAGTTCCAGATGGTCCTGGAGCTGTGGCTAAATGCTGAACCTTCACTGAGAGAATTTTTTTCTGAGGCAGTACCTGTAAGAATACATGTACACACAAGAATTTTTACAGGTCAAGACTTACAACGGCAAAAGGAAAAAACCCAACCAACCAACCAGACCAACAACAACTTACATAAGAAACAGGTTTTTGAATGATGCCAGTCTAACATTTTATTTATTGCATACAAAAGGGTTTCTTTTGACAATGGAATTTTATATGAAAAGTAATTTGATGCATACTGTTGAGAACCTTATCTTCAAAGTCAAAGATGCTGCAGAAAACTTAAGGCAATGCATCTAAGCATATAAAGCACACCAAGTGGTGGAAATTTTCAAAATCAAAAGCCTATTCTTTTCCTTCCCTTAAATTATGGTTAAGTCACAACTTTCTGGAATAGAAGTAGGCTGCAGCTTTATTAGCCCCTGCGATAGCATGTAAGATCAGAACAGTGTGATTCCTGGCAAATACCTAAGGTGTTCAACATCACATTACAATGTTATGCATACATTTAAAAGCAAGACAGTATCAGTAGCAGTTATAAAACAAGTCAATTCCTGGACCACTAAAATACCTCTAGTACCAGGCATCCAAATCAGACACATAAAGGATTCCCTAAAACACAAAAACAAAATACAAAAATCCCCTAAACCTGTGCTTCTTTGTCCTGTAAGGAAGCCAAAATAGATTCTATCACATACCCAGGGTCTCAATTATTTCAGAAGCCCCATTTTTGTTTATCCCGTGTCTCTCGGGTACCTTCTTGGAAACTTTAAAAAGTGAGTATCATCAGACTTCAAGCATGAGTGGTCAACTAACTTCCCTCCTTTTCAACAGTCACCCAAGAACAGAAAGCATCTGTTCAGTCCTTTCCATTACCTTCATTGGCTTTTACCAAAGCAGCTTCAACTTCATACTCACTTTCAGTTTCCTACAGCCAGGATGTTCAAGAAGCTTTAGCATAAAACCATGTCAGGTTTTGAAGCAGTCAAATCATGTGTTGCCTCTCTCCCATATCCCCCATTGTACAAGCACAAAGTGGTTTTAAGTTCACTTTTAGCAATGCAATTAAGCTCGAAAATGTCCATTTATCACACATGCTGGAATAAAATTTTTCTCCTCTTAAAGCCTCAGTGCCAGAGGCATCAAGCCAGCACTAGACAATGCACTGGCACATGCTACTCCTAACAGATTGGAGAAGAAAAAAACCAAAAAAACCCAACAAAAAAACCCAACAAAACCCAAACCTCACAAAACAAAAGTGAAGCAGCTTTAACCAGACAAAAACAGGCATCAAATTAGATAAGGTAATATTTATAAATGGATTTTTTTTTTAGTGTAAACATAACAGTTCATCTTCTAGGTTTACTGTAAACCATTTTACTCTTAATCAGATTATGAAAGACAAAGACAAAAGAAACTGAAGGTATTTATTATTCAATCCACTTACAAAGCAGGTGGCTTAATGCAAGCTTATTGACATGTTCATATATGATCCCCAAGGAACATCTTTTCCAAAGTGACAGTAATACTGTCTCAATGTTTCTGCACGTTTGCATTTTGCAACATTGAGCACATTTAAATAAACTATTATCTATCCTATGTGAAAGAATGTTGATGAACAACTTGAATCCTGATGTGGATTAAAACTTCCTCCAAAGGTGAAGTGTTAGTACATTATAACTTAATTCTATATACTATATTATGCAGCAAATCTTAGCTATAGAAAATATTTCAATCAGTGATGGACTGTTGGTAATTTATAAAGAGGGAATCTATGATCAAGGCAAAAACTAGGTAACCACGTATTTTGTGTCTCAGTTTCTACATAAATTTACAGGCTTTCAATTTACTAATGAAAAATAAAACAAGAGACAAGTGGATTTAGCTAACTTTATTAACTTTAAAACTAATTTAAAAAATCCCAAGACACGCCTGGAATCCTTAGAAGTTCTATGAACGCATGTATATCTGGCAAAAAAAAAAAAAAAAAAAAAACCTCCACAAAAAAAACCCCCAAAACCCAAACAAAACAAAAACACCCCCCCAAAAAACAAAACCCCTGCAGCTCTAAGTCCTTATTGAATGGTTCTATATTAAAAAAAAAACACCAAAAAAAACCAAACAAAAAACCCCTCAATATGCGCAGATACTTCAACTTAAGTTAGCTTAACTAAGAAGACCAAACATATTCTAAGCTCTTTTTCCATTTCCCTAAAAATTTGTTCAATCTGCAAGTATCTACAATCCAGCTAACTGAAATCAACATTTAGTGTTCACTAGAGCTGTTTCACAGCAGCAAATATTTAAGTTAGGGATTCAAATTTCTAGACATAGGAAGAAAATGATAAATACAATCTGAACAGCAGTCTAAATGTTTAATATTGACATTCAAATATATCTGCATTGTGCTGAAATTTTAAAAACTAACACAAAAATCTGATCAGACAAAAACTCTGGTGATGAGTATGCTATATGTATCAGTCAAACTGAATGTAGTTAATATTCTGTTCCCAGTATTAAGGATGTTATTTGAGTCAGAACTGATATTGTAAATATACAGCAGCCATTTTTTCCTAATTAAGGAATGTCTCAATACATAATATTATCCTTTTCTAGATGATCTTTATACATTTAAACTAAAATATATGATAGATTAAATTAAGGAATCCGAGGTTAGTAATGAGTGAAATCATACTTTCAAAGCTCCATACTACGTAAAACAAACCAAAAAAAGAGACCACACAATTCTACTTACTAAAGCAGCTAATCTTGCCTGCAAGTTTGGGGTCACAAAGCCCATAATATGTGCAAACAAATGCAATACAGGGAACCATGCAAAAATACAGTAATGAATTAAAAGAAAAAAAATGTAAAACCTAAAAAAGTTTTATAAATAC
Source organism: Antrostomus carolinensis (assembly GCF_000700745.2). Classification (NCBI taxonomy): domain Eukaryota; kingdom Metazoa; phylum Chordata; class Aves; order Caprimulgiformes; family Caprimulgidae; genus Antrostomus; species Antrostomus carolinensis. Next base: position 3,538 of record NW_010298420.1, read on the forward strand.
ACTGAAACTCAACTGTCTTCTACATAAACTGTAGGTCTACCATTAGTTGTACCATATAGCAGAGCCAGCACTCTAGGTTCAATGCTTCCAAATCTGCGCAGATAAGTCATGCCATCTTTGGTTGACTGCAGTACCAGGAAGGATGAGAGGGAGTGAGAGGGAGGACGAGAGTTCTGGAAAGCAGTGTCAACTTTCACTAGGCAGTTGAGCCTCAATGTCCACTCTGCAAATGGGGCACTTCTTGTTAGTAATCAGCCACTGATCTACACATACTTGGTGGAAAAGGTGCATACATGGAAGGCGCCTGTCATCAGAACAGAAAAACATTAGTGTTAATAAAGCATTTCCCTATCAACATACCCATTGGAAAAATGGTAATCTGGGTTTTGCTGTTGAGGAGTCTATTCTTTCTGCACGTGCATGTTTTTCCACAAGTTTGACTAGCCTTTCCAGTTGAACCTGCATTTTGTCTAGTTCCAAGAGGAAATGGATATGGGCAATGAAGTCAGGATCAGCTAGCTTCTGCTGTATTACACCGATTTAAACCTGTCACAGCTTAAGAAGCATTACTCCAGAAAAACTAAAATTGGCAGTCCTGATTAATTCAGGGTATCAAGCTTGGGCTCATGTTATTAGACAGTCAACTTATGGAAGACCATAAGAAAATAACCTACATTCTACCCAAAGACAATACAGACTGAACAGTGTGTGTTTTCAATTGCAACTTGTTTTATTTATTGGCTCAATGACAGATAGTCTTTAATTGTGACTGTTAACTTAGGGAGTATTGCTCAGGTTAGTGTACCATATTCAAGTATGGTCTCAAAGCTAGAACATCAACATTAGAGTTGTACTCGATGATCCTTGTGGGTCCCTCCCAACTCACAACATTCTATGATTCTATGATTATGTTGCAATATTCAGTGGTCCTATTTACCTGACATCTTCACCTTCCTCCAATATAGACAAACAGATGGTACACTTTTCCTCTGTGTCTTCTTCTGTTCCTTCCTCCCCATCTTGCTTGCAGTGCAGTTTCCTCTGTGAGAACCAATCAGTTGTTACCTTATTAGTAGAGACGACATTATTGACAAACTGAATAAAATCTGTTTTTAATACATATTCAACACATACTTATTTGAAAACATTTCATATTTATTCAAATGTATTTGAACCAAAATGAATCAAGAATTAGCTCTTGGAGCAAAATCACAGGACATTTCAGATTTATTTAACTATTGTTAATTACAAAAGTCTACTGGACTGTGAATATATTTATTTTATATTGTTGCAACCAGTTCTTTTACTTGCAGCGTATGTATAAATAAATTCATCTAATTCATGAAGAAACAAACAAACAAAAAATCCTTTCAATCCTAGTATCTTAAGTCTCTATTTATCAAGTGTGAAAGAACACTATGTAAATGGGGATGGGATTCTATATGGTATAATAAACTCTAATTGAGACACAACTTAAGTTGCCAAAATTCTGTACCAGATTCAAAACTTCCTAGTGTCCCATAGTCTTCCTAATGTAATCAGAGTACAGGTTAAAATGATAGATACCAAGCAGGTAAGCATCCTGAATAATTTATTGCAAAAATAAAGTCTTACTTTATTTGATGAGTTCTCACTGAGTCTGCTGAAAGTTTAGCTATTACCAATAGTTATTTAATTGCTCACAAGGCTATTCGTAACTGCTGGACAAATTATTAAATCACATCAAAACACTTTTATTTATCACATTACAGTAACTCTTTATCTAGGGACCAAAATTTTTATTTTCTTTGTAAAAGAAGTGGCATTATAAGCTTTGCTTACTATCCTTGAAATTGAAAGAAACAGACTCTTTGAAGCTGACATTTCTGCAGATTTAAGCTAAACGTTATTACATTTTTAAAGAAATATTACAGACAGGCCACAATTTGAGAAATCCTCACCTTTTTGTATTTATGTGGATATGTACATCTTTCTATAGTTCCCTGCGTTGCTCCACGATTAACATTGCCTAATCGTTCCTCCAAGTGAATCAGCTCCTAAAAAATTATGAAGGAATAAACAGTGTAACAATTGTTATTTCAGCTACTTTGAGTAAATATTAATTTTATTTTAACCCATTTGCAGGATGACAAACTCTCAACTCCCAACTTATTCAAATACAGGCAAAGCAAAAAAAGAGCATGTTGTGTGGGAAAAGTGATGGGTTTCTGTAAATATCCATCTGTAAAAACCACACAACGCTGCCTGCTATTTTAAGTTATAGGGAAACAGTGTTTTACTACTAAACAAATCTACATTGTTTGTCAGCTAGGAATGGTTATCAGTATGTTCACACATACTTGCGTGTATAATGAGGAAAATGCAATTAAAATGCACTATGTAAATATTCTAACAGTCACTAAGGCTTAGAAGGAAAAAAAGTTGCTTAAGTTGAAATACAATGACTGACTTTCTTTTTTCCAGCAATGAGTTTATTAGAACCATGACATGTCACTGAAGATGTTTTCAGTGGACGAGTTCATTAACTCTCTGCATCTGATACTTTTTATTTTCTCCTTCCTACCCCCACCCCGTTTCAATTCCTGTACTATGTAAACAGGACAGCACCGTTAAAGTTGCCAAGTTTCACCCTCACTAGGAGGATCCTGGCACAATTATTCAGAGACACCACTACCTTTTACCATCTTACGTGAATACTACATCCTAACTGGGCTGGTGGGCAGAGCAAGATGTTAATAAGAAGTTAGTAATGCCCTAAGCCTACATTGTCCAGGGCATCTTTGATTGCCTGCCTTTTCAATTTGCTTTTACCCCAGTTCACAATAGTGAAGTTATTCTATAAATAAAGGGTATTTATTATTCTTTTACATCTATATATAGAACTAGTTCTACTGTAACCCTCCCCATATTCCCTCATGACACATTTTGACATATATCTAGTTTTATTCTATTACAAACCTCAAAATTGCCCCTGAAAGGGCCTCTGAATGATGTTCCATCCAATCCTGATGAAATGTAACGGATGTGAGGGTAGCCCGCCATGTCTGGTACCTATTCAAACAGCAGATGTTAAGTTAAACCTATTCAGAACAGTTTCAGTGTTTTACTGTTCACTTTGTAAAATTTAAGATCCTTTTGCTTTTATTGAGTCACTTATTATTTATACTCCTCAGCTTGAGCATACAATTCCAACTGACCATGTAACACACCACCACTCTGAGCTCTCTAAACATAACCAGAAACAAAACAGAAGTGAGACTAGATCCTCTATTATAATCTCTCCACATCTGCATTACCTATTGCTTGGTCTCACCTCCCAAGTCTCCAAATCTCAACCTGCTTTGAATAAACCACGATAAATATCTACCTATTTTTGTAAACAAAACACCTAAAAAGTTATGCATAAAGTTACAAAAAGGACTTGCTACAGATAATCAATGTAAGTTTTTAGTACCACAGAAGAAACAAGGCTAATACTCAGTCTGGAAAAACCAATAAATATCCTTATCTTACGCAAAGCAACTGAACATCTTCAGACGCACTTCAAATTTAGAGGCAGATAAAAAAGTAACACTCAAAACTCTCATCTAAAGTCACAGGCAACTCTATATATGCTCTATATTCAAGCATCCACTGACTTCCTTTCATATTAAGAGATATAAGCAGTAAAAAAAAAAATACCAGTGTCCAGTGATATACCCCCCAGGTACTTAAAGCACCAGAGCTTTTCATACAGGAAAGCAGAAAAGTAGTTAATGTACCAAGGACCACCTTTGCTGCAGGGCTTTTGTGTTCCACTTTTACTCCTGTCTGATGAGTGAATAATGACACTGACTTTTTGTGAGAAACATATTAGCAGCAATTTTTAATGAACAGGTGAAAAAAAAAAAACCCAAACAAACAAAGGATCAGCAGACTCAGTTTACTTAATCGTGTAGAGCGTACTGATACAGGGACCGTAAGCAGCAGTTCATTTGGAAATAGGGGTAGGCACTTAAGTACTATGTTCCTTTCTGTGCTATTAGCAGGTAATGTCTCTCCTGTAGTATTCAGGGCAGCTCAAAATTCATCTCATGAGGCTGTCAACAAATCAGACATCCCAGATATTATTAATGAAGCCAAGTGTTCATGTGTGGCTTTGCTTATTTCCAGTAGACACTTCTAAGCTTAACATATATAAAGGTGTAAAACTGAACTAATGTATTTTGAGAAAGCATAGTCCTAGACAAAGTTACTCGCATAACATAACAGACCAATAAGTTACCTTTCTATATTTTTCAAATCCAATCTGGTAACTAAAAGTTCACAGGGATAGAAAAGATTTATCTGCCCTAATTATTTTTATTTTTTCCTTTTTTTTTTTTTTTTTCCAGAAAAGAGAAACAGGATTTGATTATTTTAAAGCAGTTCACATGGTGCTTGTTAAATGAGGACCATGTAGTGCCAATATAAGCCACAAATACAGTCGCAATATTAGTATTAGATTTTTACAAACCAGAGTCACAGAAACTGAAGGCTTAACTTTCAGAATTATTTCCAGAATCCTAATACAGGGGTGCTTAAATATCTGTTGGTCTAGTACTAGAGGTGGAGGTGGGAAACAAGCAAGACAGGATGACTGCTGCAAACTCCAGCAGTGTATCAATTTAAAGATCTAAGTTGTTATGCAATATACAGAGTGTATTTACAGAGATTATATATTACTACACAAATTCAATATAATTGCAAGTACAGAATTTTGTATGACAAGATATGTATATTCATCTGCATACCGAAACATGTCATGTAAGTAACATACCTGTTGATGTCACAGGTTTTAGTGTTTGACAATAGAAACTGTGGCTATAACAGAGGAATTTGGGAGAGTGCAATAAAAATACAATAATTTGTAAAAACTACATTGTAAGAAACCTGTCTCAGATAATTGGTGATTTATGATCCATTCTCCATTTAAGTGTGTAATTCTACTTCATCTTCCAATTACAGAAAATCCATGCAAAGAACTAGGTCACTCAGCCACATTATGAACATATTTGTTGACCCAGGTTTTTATTAGGCATAGACTTAGCTGGCATTATTTGGGTGTTTCTGCTGCCTGTCACTACACTGTGAATCGATTGCCTCTGCTCAGAGGAAATGAAACTCCTGACAAAACCTAACCCAAGTCTCAGGAGTGACTTTCACTGCTTGTTGGGTTGGTTTTTTTTTTCACCAGGATTTGAAAACTGTTTGTTGGAAAACAATGCATCTGATATAGCACACATACTGCATCTTTACAGGATCTGTAAAGTCACAGGCATCCTGCTGTATCACAGGTGTACTGCTGTAGTGCAATAATTACAGTTCCAATTGCCTCTAAGGTCAGCTTTCCAACTGCAGTCACATGCACCTGGACAAGTCTCCCATTTGGAGCAAATTGTGCTACTGGAGACTAAGAAACCTACTGAATTTAATTTTAACACTACAAAACCAGTTAATAATTTCTTAGAGTGCATACTACAACGAACTACTGAACTTAGACAACAGAAATATTAGGTGGGATAATATATTTTCATGCTAATAAATTTGCCTTCATATTATCCTGATGAGGAATGGCATAATACCTCTGTAAAATTATCTGAACATACATTACGTACAGGCTCTTATACAAAATATTGTGAGAGCTTAGCTTACATTTCTGGCCAAGGAAAACAGTGTATTTTGAAAAACCATCTCTGTAAGAAAAAAAAAATATCTCTTTTACACCTGCAGAATAAGGTGCTAGCATAGCAAGATTTTAACTAATTCCACTTGTGAATACAAGCTGGAGGAAAGATGGGCAAGAGAAAACTACTAATAACGCCCAACTAAGAACAGTCTAACTAAAATCCCTTTGACAGGTACCATCAAGCTTCAAATGCAGAGAGATTTCAGCTCTCTTGAAACAGCTTCCCACACAAATGGAAGTCTGTTTTCAGTAAGTTTACATATTGAACATAAGAAAAAAGAAAAAGCTTAAAGCTAAGGAAGAAAGTAAAGAGTTAAAGGTAATGCCAGTCTGCACCAAGTGCTTGTATATATTATTTTGAATACTGCCAAATTATAATATACACTTTAAAGCAATAT
>NW_010298421.1:0-1803 GCF_000700745.2 Antrostomus carolinensis
CCCCTCCTCAGGGCATCAGCACCTACGTGGGGAAGCACCGCAGCGCCCTGGTGAGGGCTGGGGGTGGCCTGGCTGCCTTCCGCGCCCGCCTCCAGCAGCTCACGCAGGTGATGTCCTTCACGGCCAGCTCCATCACTGCCGCCCTCTCTGATCGTGTCCCTGACAGCCAGCTTGGCCCTGATGCCCTGATGCCCGGAGACACTTAAAATCCAGCCTGGGTACGGATGTGCACCCCAGCCCTGTGCCCTGACCTGGGGAAGGTCTGCTGGCGCTGGGGGAGACGCTGCTCCTGCTCTACCTGTAGCATCCCTGGATGTCTTCTGGGATGACAGACCCCCCGGGGTCTTCCCTTTGCCCTGGGTAGTTGCTTTGGGCTGGGGTCCACGTTGTGGTCACTGTGTATTGGGGCACTGGTGTATGACCCTGCATCGGGGAGGGTGGAGGAGGAGGGGGTCAGGTCCTGCTGTGCTTGGAGCTCTGTCATGGCCACATCCTCAGCCTCAGCACCAACAGGCAGTGGCTGTGCCAGTGCCTCACAGGCGCTGCGTCCTCGGCAGGGGACGAGATCACTTTCAGCCTGCTTAACCCCCTCCCACACCGTGGACTGGGCCATCGAGGATGCCGTGAACTGCTACGTGCGGCCTGTCCTGGACAAACTGAGCTTGGTGGCCAACTTCTCGGTTGACTCGCAGGTGAGAGGTGGGAGAGGCGATGGGGAGACCCCAGCCCTGGGCCTTGCTGGGTGCCCCAGCACACAGTTCTTTGCCAGCACTGTCTTTGGTGTGTGCCTGCAGATCCTGTACTACGCTGTCCTCGGAGTGACGCCACGCTTTGACAAGGAGTCCTCCAGCTTCCTCCTGAGCGCCCACAGCCTCCCCCACGTCATCAACCCTGTGGAGGCCAGGCTGGGTGAGCAATGCACTCTTGACTCAGCTGTCACGGGCTCTGCTGAGGGAGTGGGGACCGCTGTGCTTGTGGCCTCTGCCACTTCCCTCCCTGCAGCACCGTGCCCTGCCAGCTGCGGATGGGAGCGAGGGTGACGGTGACCCGCTGGGCTGGCAGTTCTGGTCCCTTCCATCTCGAGGTCCCTTCCAGTCCCTGACATTCTGTGATTCTGCTCGGGGCTTTCTGTGGAAGGAGGAGCAGGGCTGGGCTCTGTGTGTGGGCAGTCTGCTCTCACTGTCCCTGCCTGCCCAAGGGAGTTCTCTGCCTGTCCCGCTGCAGGCTCCAGCGCTGCCTCGCTCTACCCCGTGCTGAACTTCCTGCTGTACGTGCCGGAGCGCTCTCACTCCCCTCTGTACATCCAGGACAAGGATGGAGCTCCAGTGAGCACCAACGCCTTCCACAGCCCCCGCTGGGGTGGCATCATGGTACGGGGCCGTGGGGGTGCTGGCAGCTCCCAGGCAAGGGGACTGGTCCCCATTCCCAGCGAGTGCTGGCAGCCCTGCCAGCCCCACGGCTCTGGCTGTCCACGCTGACACGCTCTCCTGCAGATTTACAACGTTGAAGCCCCTGCTTCCCCCCAGGCCTCCCTCCCGCTGCACGTGGACGTGGACATGGTGCGAGTGATGGAGGTTTTCCTGGCCCAGCTCCGGTGAGGATGTGCTCTCCCCTCCCCAGGCCTGGGTGTGCTGTCCTGGCACACGTGGAAATCGATGGGGTTAGGGCAGGCTCTATCCATGCAGCTCTGGGAGGCTGAGGGTGGCTTTTTGTGGCATTTGAGGTGCTGACCACTGGCAAGCACTGCTCTCTGGTCAAGGCTGCTGGTGCATCTCCCATCTCCTGAGGCTGGAGGCTTGTCTT
>NW_010298421.1:1934-3435 GCF_000700745.2 Antrostomus carolinensis
CTACTCCCAGGTTACTGTTTGGATTATCTCGTGAGGAGCTGCCCCCTGAGTTCCTGGTGGAGAGCCCAGGGAACGAGGGGCTGGCTGACTGGGAGCTGGACCACCTGCTCTGGGCCCACACTGTGGAGAACATCGCCACCGTGTCCACCACCTTGACCTCGCTGGCTCAGCTCCTGGACAAGATTGGGAACATTGTCATCAAAGATGATGTTGCCTCTTTGGATTATCTCGTGAGGAGCTGCCCCCTGAGTTCCTGGTGGAGAGCCCAGGGAACGAGGGGCTGGCTGACTGGGAGCTGGACCACCTGCTCTGGGCCCACACTGTGGAGAACATCGCCACCGTGTCCACCACCTTGACCTCGCTGGCTCAGCTCCTGGACAAGATTGGGAACATTGTCATCAAAGATGATGTTGCCTCTGAGGTAGGGCTGGGGCACCCTGTGCTGGGGAGGGGGCTGGATGTCACTGTCCTGTGCAGACTGTGACCTCTTGCTGGTGTGATGCCCCGAGTGAGGCCCCTGTGCTTGTTTCTGTTGTCCTCCCTGACCAGGGACTGACCATCGGTGTTGTTCCCACACAGGTGTACCGAGCAGTGGCCGCGGTGCAGAGCGCTGTGGCTGAGCTGGCCACGGGCCACCTGCACTCGGCTTTCCAGGCCAGCAAGGAGGCAGTCACTTCCTCAGAGCGGGCTTTCTTTGACCCCTCTCTCCTCCATCTCCTCTACTTCCCTGATGACCAGAAATTTGCCATCTACATCCCTCTCTTCCTGCCCATGGCTGTCCCCATTCTCCTCTCCTTGGCCAAGATTGTCCGGGAGGCCAGGCAGCGTAAGAAGGACCCCACCAAGATGGACTGAGGTTGTTGTGATGATGCCCTGCCTTTGGCCTGGGGCTGTCCCCACCTCATGGAGCGTGTTCTCATGGACCTATAGCCTGAGAAGGTTCTCCAGAACGGTGAAAGGCCAGGCCCAGCAGCTCAGCTTGGGTTGGTGGTAGCCAAGACTCAGGACTGGGAGGAGAGGCTGCTTTGAGGGGTGGGAGATGCTCTCAATCTGCATCCTTCATTCAGCCCAGCAATGCTGAGATCCAAGAGGGGGTTGGAGTGTCTCCCTCTGTGCCCCCCCTGCACTGTGTTCAGAACAAGCTCCTGTGTAAATAAAGAACCACCCCCGTTGTGTGGGGGGCTGGTGTGGGTCTGGGACCTCGCTGTGCTCATTGCCCTTCCTGCCCCTGTACCCTGTTATTGTTTTAATGGGGTCGGGTTGTGGGGGACAGTTATGGGGTTCGTCAGTTGTTGGGACAGTTCTTAAGGGGGGTGGTCTCTCTTGATGATGGGTATTGGGGCAGAACCTCCTCGAGGACGCAGCTGCACCTCGCTGGGGTCCTACACGTGGTGTATTGGCCTGAGGCTCTGGGGTGGGCGGTTATCGGGGCCCCCCCACCCCATTTATAGGTCTGACCCCCCAACACCTGCGGCTCTGGGGACACCCACATGATTTGAGG
>NW_010298422.1:0-2523 GCF_000700745.2 Antrostomus carolinensis
CGCTACCGCACCCACCGCGCCAGCGTCAGTTGATCCGAAGGGCAGCTGAGGTCTCAGTGGTGCCAGGTGGGCCGCACCAGACTGGTGCCATCAGCTGGGACAGGTTCTCCTTGCCTTTCCTGGCTTGGGTCAAGGTTGCCCTCTGTGAACTGGCTGAGGGACTGTCTGGCACAGGGAGCACCCCCAGGACATTTTCAAGTGCTCCTCTCGGCTAAATATAAGCCCCTGTAGGAAGCCTACCTCTCGCTAGTTTTATGTTTCTTGCCTCTGCCTCTGCGCTTCCTAAACCTGGCAGCAGGCCCAGCTGTCTCCAAGGCTAAGATGAAAATACCCTTGCAAATCCCACTCATAAAAATACCTGCTATATTCCCAAAACATGCCTGAGATAGCTTCCAGAGAGGATGGGGAGCTAAAATAAGATGCATGAGCTCAGAGCCCCATTTTCCACTGGCCCCATAGTTCCCGTTGCTGCAGCACGCTGCGCTATGGACTGAAATGGAAGTGCTGCAGCGTGGGGCGGCTTTGAGCCGGGAACCGGACAAGCTGCATCTCTCCTCGCAGCAGAAGCTGCTGCAAACCTCAGGTGCACCAGCAAAACCTCGTGCTCTGTGCTCAGCGTCTGCTTTGCACAGCCTGGACAATTGCCCTGAGCAGCAGCATCAGCCTCAGTAGAGGAAACCTGAGTCTGAGCGCAAGGTACAGAGCTGGGGGGTGATATTTGGTCCCCAAACAAGGTAAATGAAACTCCCTGTGAACGGCAGCGGGAGGCTGCTCTGTCCTGGGAGGCCCATGTGTCTGGGCTGCGCTGGCGATACCACCCACCCTTGGGAACGGGGATGCTGGTGCTCTGCTGCAGACCCTGAAACCTCCCCAAGTCGCTCCTTGGGAAGCCTTCAGCGTCTGGGACTAAAGGGGACACAGGTCTGTTGCAACTGCCGGATGGTGCAAGGCTGCGATGCAGGCACAGCTGCGGCGTACCAGGGATGGGGGTGAGTCTTCCGCCTGCCGGGCAGCCCCGGGTGAAGGGACGAGCCCCAGGAGAGGTGGGATGAGCCACCCACGCAGTGACCAGCTCCTTGCAAGGGCACAGTCCTTGGAACAGGGTGTGGGGCTACCTCAGCATTGTCCTCTACTAAAATGCTCAGTTATGGTCTGTGAATGTATCCCAGATCTTTTTGTGCTCACACTTTTTTTTTTTTTTTTTTTTTTAAATTTTTATTTTGACGCCAGAACTTTTCCTGGATCAGACACAGATGTCCCCACAGTCACGTCCTGCCATTGTCTGTGCTCCTTTGCTCAGATACTCCAAACTGCCCGCAGCGGTGGAGGGAGATGTGCCCGCTGGTTTTCCCCTGGCTGTAGGCAGGAATGTGGCGGTCAGGGTCGGGGTGCCGGCAGCGGAGCCACTGGCTGCTCCAGGCACCCGGGCTGGGGCAGGGGATGGGGTGGTCACACAGGCAAAAAACCCTCAGTGGCCGTCAGAGACGTGCTACTGCATCTCTGCGGCGTGCGGCCCTGACTGCAGCTGTCTGCTGACATCGATGCCCCTTGTACCTCCGTGCAGAACCGGTGGCTTCTGCTCTTGCCCTCAAGGCTCTGCGGGACAGGCTGGCTCGGACCAGCCCGCTCTGCGGGACAGGCTGCTCTGCACTGCGCCGCTCCCAGCACCTTGGAGGATGCTGTTCCCCAAGGAAGATCAGCGGCCAGCACAGTGGAGAGGAAAGTGCTTTTGGGCTCAGAACAATGATGCTGATGGGCTCCGGGTGGCCTTTGTGTCACGGCGAGGCATTGCGCGGTGACCAGGTGGTGCGGGGCGGCAGGCGGGTGGTGCAGCCCGGCGCCCCGGTGATGTTATTGCTGGGCGCTTTCGTGGATGCTCTGAGCTGAGCTTTATCAGGGCAAAAGCCATCCCCTCTCTTTGGACAGTTGCTTCCTGAATCGCATTTGCCACTGGGCTGGATGGCAATATTCAAAGTTAACCACTCCACTTGCATTGCCTTATATGTCAGCAAGTGCTACTTAATGATCTGTGAATGGAGGGAATGCTGGGAATGGGACGGACCGCGTGTGAAATATCTATCCAGAGTCTATAAATAATGCAGCCTCTTTATGCTTTGCACAGTTCGGAGCTTCATGGGAGGAGCATCTCCCCACGATGACTGGAAGAGCCTGTAAGTGATCTGGGAATGATACAAAGGCGATGAAATGCAAAGAGAGGGACTGTTCAGTTTCTGAAATATCCTGCAAATGTGCTCAGCTGCTCATGGCCAGCTCCTGCGCTGCCACCAGCACCCAACACGCACCAGGATGTGGCCCCTGACATTGGCCCTGCACGAAGTCATCATAAAAACGTCTGCAGAGGCAGGAGCCCTGCCTCCCTCTCCCTGGCTCTCTCGCCCGTAATTAGGATAGCACTGGCGCTGCCCGGCTGCGACATGTTCTCACTGGCACCAGTTGCAATTGCCAGGCGAGCGGCAGCGTCCCCGGCTGTGTCAGAGCTCGCGGATTCTTCCCGCCGGCCGC
>NW_010298422.1:2561-2959 GCF_000700745.2 Antrostomus carolinensis
GACCTCGGCTGCTTCTGCGGCCATAGGTTTCTGGCTTCCTCCCTTTTCCTGCTCAGGAAAGACCTGGCAGTGGGGAAATAAAGGCGGATTTCTGTTAGAGCGGCTTTCTGTCTGGTAGGTTTTCTAGGGCAATGTGTGGGTTTCCCTGCGTGTTTGGAAGCCGCCAGTTTTTGTTGGAAATGCCAGGTGGAGGCGGCTGCATCAGCATTGCCACAGCGCGGGTGTTCAGCAGCCTTCGCTGGACACACTGAGGTTCTCTTCTCCGAGACGTGCCAACAGCCAAGGAAAACCAGACACGCAGGCGAACAGTCCCTTCAGTCCCTTTCCCTGCTGCTCCCACTGGCCATTTTCTACCTGCCAGAGAAGGCAACCTGCCCCCTCTGGGCCGAGCTGCTGGT
>NW_010298422.1:2981-3616 GCF_000700745.2 Antrostomus carolinensis
TGCTGGTGCCATGAACGGCACGGGGTGGCTTCCCAGGTCCACTCTGCCTGGGCAGGGAATGGTCACATGAATTTGATTAATTACAGGACATGTTTCTGCCATAAACAAACATTCTGTCATTGCTCTGCATCTCTTGTGAAATTTACTGTACGCGGCACTCGTGATGACATCTGTGTAATTAATAACTGCGAAGCAGAACTAAGCTGGTGTTGCACCAGCGCGGCGGTGATTAGGAAAAGCCGAGCCCGTCTCCGGCACAGCCCCGGTGTTATCTGCCGCGGAGCAGGTGGAGCAGCCCTAGCGCAGGGGCTCGCTGCCGGGGCTGTGCCTGGCTTTTATTTTTAACACCCTGCTCCCAGGCGGTGACAAGCCTTTGCTAAGTGAGGTAATAGCCAATTGATTTTGTTCCGTTTTGCAGTGGGCAGTAATAAATCACACGGCTTGTCAGGGGGTGTTTCATGTTTTCAGTGAGAGTGTGCCAGCAATTAACCATCAGAAAGCTCTTGTGGCTCTTGAAGACGTGGCTGCGGCCTGAAACTCAGGAATGCGGGGCCCTCTGCCACCAAAACAGAGTGGTCGTGGCAGAGATTTACAGGGAGGTTTTATTTCCAGGCTCTGAGGAGGACAGAGCGGGA
>NW_010298423.1:0-1512 GCF_000700745.2 Antrostomus carolinensis
ATCACTTACACCAGCGAGTCCCCAGGAGTTAGGGAGCTGCACACCCTCAACTGCTGCGGAAGCCCCATACATCAGTGGTTTTTCTCTGGACTTCTGCAGTGTTTCCCCTGTCCCATGTGCCTGTTGGGCATGCCAGCCACCAGCCTCTTTTTGGGGAAGGATATGCATGAATTCACTCATTTTCCACGGGTCTGCTGTGGGAGGTGGGAGTGTGCTCTGCGCAACAGGGTACAAGACAGAGAAAACAGAAAGGCAGAGGCAACAGGTTACACGCTTCTGCGGGCCCAGCCTCTATGGCCATGTGAGGCTTCTGCCTTCTCAACATGAAGGCAGCAGGTCACACATGCAGCAGTAAATGCTGCACAGTTGCCAGACCCCAGGTACAGGCAGCAGCTCAGCCACGAGCATGGCATGTCTCATGCAGAGAACACTACTGCACAGCGACCAGCAAGGGGCAGGGCAGGGAAACTCCGGTACAAAGCCCTCCTGCGCAGGCCCAGCGCAGCCAGGACAGCCCTGCCCTGGGCCAGGGCTGCAGCAGAGCACCTGCCTGGCTCCAGCGTGCCCTTGCCCCCAGCCCCGGGGCACCTGCCTGGGGCTTGGCACTGTCAGTTGTATATAGGATGAGTTACGTGACAACTTAGCCAGGTAAATATCCCACTGGCCAACTTGGCAACAAAAAATTTTAGGGCATCCTGAACTGAACTGCCATCATTATGATATTAAATATCATACCCACAGGTTAAGAAGACCCTTGCCCTGAGCATGCACAATAGTCCTTAAAATGATGTAACCCGTATGTAAAGCACTAACCAATCCAGAATAGGTAGGAGGTATTAATATGATAATGATGCGGTAAAATGTGTATAAAAGAAGTAATGCCTGTGTGCTTGATTTGTGGAAAATCCACCGAGCACCCTGCACAGAATGAGCACAATCTCTCTCCCGAGCACGTGAGACTGGTTAACTGCACGCTGGGCACAAATCTGCTTTTCCAACAAACCCACCGCCTGTCCCAGGCAGCCGATTTCTCACTTTGCTGGACCTGGCGCCTTGCACACGGCAGGAGACCAGACACAAAGGGCCTGGCTGCACGGCTGCTGCAGGAGGGATCCCTCTCTGCTCCACAGCATCCCCCGCTCAAACCTACACATCTGCCCACTGCCCAGGGTCACCGACCTGACAAAGCACCGCAGAACCGACCCAGCTGCTCTTTTGAAACAAAAAAAAGATGTATTTTTAAACCAGTAACAAACAGTTATTTTAAGGACTTACCATTCCCACCTCTCAGGGGCTCAGGGATGGCGGAACAAACCAGGCAGCCGCCTTCATCGCAGGCCGGACCCGGCCGGGTCAGGTCTCCCGGAGGCCCAGCACCCTCTGCCATGGCAGCGCCCTGGGGGGAAGCGCACGGAACAGTTAGTGCCGGGCCCGGGAAGGGCAGGGGACACCGCGGCGCTTCCCGCTGGTGCATCAGACACGGTCTGGCTTGAGCAGCGAGAAATCAACACT
>NW_010298424.1:0-852 GCF_000700745.2 Antrostomus carolinensis
GGGAGAAATTGGGGGATAAAAGGGGAGAAATCAGGGATAAAAAGAAATTTGGGGTCTAAAAGGGATGAAATCGGAGAATAAAAGAGGAGAAACTGAGGTATAAACAGGAACAAAATTGGGATAAAAAGGGGCAAAACTGAAGGACAAAAAGGGACAGAATTGAGATATAAAAAAGGACAAAATTGGGCTAAAAAAAAGGGAAAATTGGGCTAAAAAAGGATGAAAATGGGGGGCACTCACCCGTTCTCGGGGGCCCTCTTCCGCGCCGCGTGCTGCTTGAGGATCTTCTGGTGCTCGTCGTACGCCGTCAGCAGGCTGTGGGAGAGCGACTTGGGGGTGACCAGCCCCTTTTTTTGGGGTCCCCCCGGTACTTTTTAGTATTTTTAGGTGTTTTTATTTAATTTTGAACCCAACCTGTGGATACTGGAGCCAAAATCCTCGAGGAATTCCACGCGGCGCTGGGAGAAGACGAGCTTGGCTTCGTCGGGGAGGGGGCTGCGCAGCGCCCGCTCGAAGCACCTCATGGTGTTCCCCTCGTTCTGCCGGACGTCGGCACCAAATTCCATCTCCAGCAGGTTGGCGTGGAGCCGGGCGTTGTCCTGCACCCACCCTCACATCAGATCCGGGGTCCCCACTGGGGTTATGGGGTCCCCACTGGGGTTTGGGGAGCCCCAAAGGTGTCTGCAGGGTCCTGAGAGGGATTTGGGGAGCCCCCCCATGGGGTTATGGGGTTCCCAGTGTGATTTGGGGAGCCCTGAGTGGGGCTGTGGGGTCCTGAGAGGGATTTGGAGAACCCCCAGAGGGTTTTGGGGAACCCCCCCATAAGGTTATGGGGTCCCCAGTGGGGTTTGG
>NW_010298425.1:0-277 GCF_000700745.2 Antrostomus carolinensis
CTTCGCCAGCCCCCACAGGGCTACAGACCTGCCGAGGAGGGGAGGGGTGAGGGGGCTGAGGGGGACACCACCTGCCCACCCTGGGCACCATCCCAGCCCCGTGCTCACCCGTCATCGGCGCCTGACACCATGTGCTCCTCGTTGATGAGCTGGATACAGTCAATGGAGCCCCTGCAAAGAGAAGGGGCAACTGCCATCAGTTGTGAGGTGCTTCGGGATCCTCTTTAGGAGCCCTGGTTAGTGCTCACTGCGGCATCAGCATCCGCAGGGTGCTGGC
>NW_010298426.1:0-4088 GCF_000700745.2 Antrostomus carolinensis
TCTGTGGGCGTATCTATACTTTCCAAATGTTAATACTGAATAAATTTATGTTATAAATATCCCAAGACAAACTTTCTTTCTTTTCTGGCTGGTTTTCTTCAGTTTGTTTTCTGCAGAGAGATTAGCTTGATGATTTTGTTTATTTATTTATGTATCTATCTATCTATTTATTTATTTATTTTTAATCTCAATTGTTCCTGTTAAATTCTTTTTCTAAGTGAGCAGGAAGGAAATATTTTTTTATTTTAGCTGAATGAAGTCAAAGTGAGTTGGATTTGGGTTTTCTTGGCAGTTCTTTTAATTGTTGGCTTGTTCTATAACTTCAGAGAAACAAATATTGTCTGATAGATGTTTTTTCCCTTTAGTGAGTGCTTTGGCACCTGGATGCTGAGCTGTGGACGGGGGTTTTTTTTGGCTACAGATGTTTGAACATGAACAGAAGATTTTAAATATCTTCAGGAGTTCAGC
The DNA here is from genome assembly GCF_000700745.2 of Antrostomus carolinensis. Taxonomy (NCBI): domain Eukaryota; kingdom Metazoa; phylum Chordata; class Aves; order Caprimulgiformes; family Caprimulgidae; genus Antrostomus; species Antrostomus carolinensis. Next base: position 469 of record NW_010298426.1, read on the forward strand.
AGTTTCTCTTCTGTTCTGTTGAAAATAGGGATTTTTTATTTTTTGATTTATTATTTTTTAAGATATCCTTGATTTAATGTACCAAAAAACTCCGAGATACCAAATTTACCCTTGGTAAAATACTAGTAAAAGCATTTTTTAAGGTTACTTAAAACTTACTTATAATTTTGCATAGTCTGAATATCCATGTTTAATGTTTAAAGGACAAAAATAAAACAATAAAACCCCTGAAATATATACAAATACTTTTTAAGAGCAGATGAAGGGATGTGGATGTCACCTCAAAAGTTTCTTGTGTGACCTGTAGGATATTTGAGGGCAGATGTTCTAGGAAAGCACTTTGCACTAAGTAATATTTACTGTTAAATTATATGGATGGGAAATTTTATATGGTAGAGAAATGTTGATAAAGGGGAATTAAAAAAACCCTTCAAACCCTGAAAATCACTGTTGCTTTTTATCTATCTATCTATCTATCTATCTATCTATCTATCTATCTATCTATTTATTTATATTAAACAGGACATATGAATTTCATGGACTTAAAGTGGATTTATTTTAATTGCTTCTTAAAAATAAATAATCAATTCTGCCAGTCTACTTGCAGGGACAGGATGAGAGATGTTACAGAATACAGCACCACCTGCACGTTTGGACCTTGGCACGGTTGAATATTTGTGTCTTTAAGGTAGAGAAAGGAAATTAAAGATGCAAATAGCTGGGACTGCAGATAGGCAGCAGAGTGGCCAAGAAGGCCAAGGGCATCCTGGCCTGGATCAGCACCAGTGTGGCCAGTAGGAGCAGGGAAGTTCTCTTCCCCCTGCACTGGGAATCACTGGTGAGGCCGCAGCTGGAGTGCTGGGTTCAGTGTTGGGCCCCTGAGTCCAAGAAGGACATGGAGGTGCTGGAGCGTGTCCAGAGAAGGGAACGGAGCTGGGGAAGGGTCTGGAGCACAAGTGTGCTGAGTTCCCTTGTGGCTGAGGGAACTGGGGGTGTTGAGCCTGGAGAAAAGGAGGCTGAGGGGAGACCTTGTGGCTCTGTGCAAGTCCCTTGGAGGAGGGTGGAGAGAGGTGGGGGTGGGTCTGTCCAACCAAGGCCCAAGGGACAGGACAAGAGGAAATGGGCTCCAGTTGTGGCCAGGGCAGTTGAGATGGGATGTGAGGAAGAATTTCTTTGCTGCAAGGGTTCTGAGGCATTGGAAGGGGTTGCCCAGGGCAGTGGTGGAGTCCCCATCCCTGGAGGGATTGAAGAGTCGTGTAGACACAGTGCTGAGGGACATGGGTTAGTCAGGGACTGGTCAGTGTTGGGTTCGTGGTTGGACTCAATGATCTTGAAGGGCTTTTGCAGCCAAAATGATTTGGTGATTCTATGACAGCACCACGGTGCTGGTCAAGGGGAAGTGCAGCCCCAGTGCCTCCCCAGGACCGCTGGACTCAGCATGTACAGAGAAGTCACTGTCCTTTCTTGTCACTGTCAGCATAAGAGAAGCAGCCAGCTTCATTTCCTATGCTTGATTTTTGTGTTCGTTCCAGGAGTCTAAAATTCAGTTCTTCACTTATCTTTGGGAAATCTTGGGTCAACTCTGTCATCTTGGCGTGTGACCATTGACCATTTCAGGCAAACACTGAATTTTTCAGCATTGGAAGTGGAATGCTGCGTTGGCACCTCGCATTTCATGTGCTGCAGTATGAAGTACATGACGTAGTAATCTACTAGTAGTGCCTCAGACATGAACTGGAGTAGTAGACCATGGGTTAAAGATTCTTGTGAATGTCATTTTTCATCTCAGCTCAGCTAAAAGGGTGAAGAAACTTCTGTTGGTATTGAAAAACAGAAATTGCAAAAATTTGAGCTGTCCCAAGTCATCAGTGAGATGTTGCTGTGACTGATGCGTAATGAAAGATGAAGTTTGGAGTTATGGGAAAGAAAAAATACTTGTGTTTTATTTCTGTTGGGAATATCTTCCAAAATCTCTTGCCTGTGGGAGTGGGAAATTAGATTTTTTTCATTCTTAAAGGTTCATCAATCCAGTTATCAGTTCACATCAGCTTGTAGATCAGGCAGGTCAGAGATTGGAAAAAACTGTCCTTGGCCACGTTTCTCTTGAAATTGTGTTTCTTAAGCTGTTTAATTTCTTCTGTATTTCCTTGTAGGACACAATTCCATCACTTTTAATGTCATAGAATCATAGAATGGTTTGGATTGGAAGGGACCGTAAAGCTCATCCAGTTCCAACCCCCCTGCCAGCAGCAGGGACACCTTCCACTAGACCAGGTTGCTCAAAGCCTCATCCAGCCTGGCCACAAACACTGCCAGGGAGGAGCAGCCACAGCTTCTCTGGCCAACCTGGGACACTGGCTCACCACCCTCACACCAAAGAATTTCTTCCTCACATCTCAGCTCCATCTCCCCTCTGACACTTTCAAGCCATCACCCCTTGTTCTCTCACTCCCTGCCCTTGGACAAAGTCCCTCCCCAGCCTTCCTGGAGCCCCTTCAGGTACTGGGAGGCCGCTAGAAGGTCTCCCCGGAGCCTTCTCTTCTCCAGGCTGAACAGCCCCAACTCTCTCAGCCTGTCCTCACAGCAGAGCTGCTCCAGCCCTCGCATCATGTCCTTATATTAATGTGGATTCTTCCAAAAAAACCACTTTGATGGAATTCCCTTCACCCACAATGTATTTATTCTCCCTTTTCTCCACCATGACACATCATCTCCACTGAAATTCTGGAGATATAGTTCAGCAGTCTGTTTTTGTGGGTCAATTTTCAAACTTCACTAACCTTTCAGAAGCAAGTAGCTTCAGTGTCTGCTGACCTCGAACGTTGAAAACAGAATTTCATATGACTGGGCTCATGCTTTCCTCCTCCTCCTCCTCCTCCTCTGGCTGGTTGATTAATCCAGCTGTTTTTATTTGCAAAGTCTAAACCTTGTGTTTTCCGTAACTGGCTGATGATGCCAAGATTTCTTTGCAGATGTCAGCATGTCCACTTGTCTTTCTGATTTCCACAGAACAATTGAGATTGTTTGTTCAGCTGAAAGAATTGACCAGCCAAGGTGAATCATCTTCATTTGCTTTTGAAAAATCCCAGAGCTTTGTCTCTTTGTCTTCTACACTTAAAATTCATAACAGTATTTTTAGTACATGCTTATTTGCTCCAAACAAACCAAAACTGTTACTTCTTTGCTCCAAACAACCCAAAACTTCTCAGTTGAGGGTTTAAATTCACTGACTGAAACAGCAGAATTAATTTTAGTAAATTTAATAAATTTACTGGCTAAAGCAGCCAGTAATTTTATGAAATTTATTAAAATTTAAATATAATAAATGTAATAAATTTACTGGCTAAAGCAGCCATTAAACTTATTAAATTTATTAAAATGAATTCTTTTACTGATCTGTGGGTAACCAGAGAAGCAGTGGCAAATCTTTCTTCCTCCTTGATTGTTGAATGAGATGATCTATTTTCCATGCAATTATGTATTTTCTGATATATTTGAGGAAAAGTTACTTTGCTCAATTAACCCCAAACTAAATAAATTAATAAATATTTAGATATAGAAACAGGCTGGCTTTATTTTATTATTATTATTGGTAATAGTATTATTATTATTATTATTAT
>NW_010298428.1:0-16533 GCF_000700745.2 Antrostomus carolinensis
GGTAAGTGCGGGGCTGCGCGTCCCTTCTGCCCCCCGCGCGCCGACAGGACAGGACAGCGCATCGCTGAGCTGTGGGCTTGACAGAAAAACCGAAGGGTCCGCTCTGCGGTGTCCCTCAGGGTGGGGAGGATGTGACAGCGGCATCGGTGACACGCGACGAGACAGGCACAGAGGTGGCAGGGCAAAAGGCAGCGCTTGGACCGGGTGAGGTAGGGTCGTGCTGCAGCGAGAACAGGCACCCGGTGATCTGAGCCCCTGCGCTCATCTGTGCTCCCTACCGAGCCCCAGAGATCACCGTGTGAGGATTTTCTTTTTCTCTCCTTCCCCACGCAAGAACTGTGGCAATAAATGCACTTTCATCCTTTGCTGTTCCTGCCCAGGCAGCAGTCCCGCCAAATCCACCCGCTGTAATTCAAAGTCCTTCGCTCCAAAATTGCTGCCAATCCCAGCTCGCAGGCTGGGAAAACAGAGTTGGGAAAACAAATGGGTTTGCGCTGGCCGTGCAGCCGGGTGTCAGGTTCGTGTTGCCTTTTATGCGTCTTGTGTGTGTCCAAAAAGTCTAACAGCCGCCAGCCTGGTTGGCTGGATTTGAAGGGAGCTGATAACTGAACTCAGCCAACCGGTACGAGGTGCCAGTGCTCCAGAATACAAATCATCCTGGGTGGGAATAAGAAAAGTCTTGGGTAATGTGTAAGCTAACACGAAGCATCATCGTTATTAGTATTTGCTGTATTGTAGTGAGTTTCAACAAGACTGAACTTGTTTCTTGTTAACCTCTCCTTGGCTTCAGGCCTGTGGGATCTGCAGCTGTTTTCCAGATGCATGTGACCTGCTACAGTTTCATTTTTAAATAAAACATTGTCATTCTTCATCCCTGATTCTTAATGACAATGTTAAAAATTTGGTCAATTTTCCAGGCGTTTATAGCTTGATCTGATTTAAGAATTTCTTGCAAAAAGCTGTAAGTACTTAGTTTTGTTTTCTCTTATGGGGATACCCAAAATATTTTGCTACTGGAAGTAGGGGAGTATTGTAATTTACTTAGTGTGTAAATTCAGTAGCCCAATGTGCCACAGGGTAATCTGTGAAGCTGTGCTGCTGGGTGCTCTTGCCTGAGCCTCTGTACAGGTGTGTGTGGTACAGAGGGGAGGGAGAGGAAAGGAAAGGTCCTTTTGGGGCTGTGCCAGGAACCTTTGGAGCATGAGCTTGCACTGCCCTCCTCTCTCCTGAATGGCAAATGCATTTGCAGACATCCAATTGTCCCGTGTTGAGCAGGTTCACACTGGTGCTGAGTGCAACCTACTACAGAAGAAAAAGGGATATAGGCCAATGCAAAGCATGACTTGGGTGTCTAAATCTGCAGTAAATACTTCTCACTTCAGGAAATGGGTGACTGCAGGCAGAGGGCAGAACAAGAAATAAATTATTTCTGAGCCTTGTTTCCTACTGGCTAGTGGTCTCGGGTGTGTGGGGCAATGTTGAGTTCAGGAGTGTGTGTACATTAAGGGAGGGCCTCTGTTATGCTGTGGGGTGTTGCTGGCCCCAGTGGATTAAGGGTTGACTGTGTTCCTAATGAATGCACACTTTGGGTGCACGTCATGTTCAGTGGTAGTGGTTTCTCATGTTTCTTGTGTTTCTTTCTCCTGGGAGCTGCTAATGCTGTGTTTGATTTTGGGGTAGTCAGTCACTATCATTACATTAAACATTACATGTTTGCTATGTAATGGAAGATTATTTCTAACTGATACATAACTGTGCTCCCTAATGTTGATTTTTGTTTTGAAATCCAAACATAAAGTCTTTGATTATAAAGCCAATCCTGCAAAACAGTACTTGAGATAACATTTTTAAAGTTAATGCACTATCAGGCAAGTCAGACCTCAGTAATATATTATGTCAACAGCTACTGCTGCACTCCTGTGTGCTTAACAGAGAAGGTAAATAAATGCGTTTGGAGATATTTCCAGTATTGGATACAGGGATTTGAACCCAGATGGAATTAATTGGACGGGTGGATTGAGAAAGAAAGAAAGGGTTGAGAAAGAAAGAACATATATAAATCTCAGCCTGCTATCAATTTGAAGTAATTTCTCCACTTGCACAGTGTAGTCATCAGAGAAATCACTTTCCAAAGCCAGTAGCCTTATCTGTGTTCCAATTAAAAAACCTCAAGCTGATTTTTATACCTTTCCTATTGCTGAAGTTTCAGCTGTGCCCCCTTCCCGTGCCACCCACCTTCTCTGTTACAGCTTCCATGGAGCTGCATGCTGCAGCCTCTGCAACCTGATCTCTGTTAGGAATAGGGACGTTTTGGGGATTACCAAATGCAACAAATCCAAGCTGCTGAGCACCCCTTCTGCTGGCACCGTTCTCCATCTATGCTAAAGTGTGCAAAGATGCTCTGGCCAACAGCTGGTATGTGCTCCACTGCAGCAGGACCTAGGAGTTTGGTGAGTTGGTGGCAATACCTGATTTGCTGTATTTCCAATGTAGAGTGATCCCCACTGGAAGGGCTAATCTCCCTGGGATGAGAAAAGGAATTAATAATCTCTCTAACAACAAGTGTGTTACTGCTGTAGCTAGGAACTCTGTTCCTCTGTAGCCTTCACTGAAGTGACTTGAGTAAAGTATTCTTGCTCCTGAGCCAAAGGCCAGCTCAGTCCTATAATATTTATAAAACACAGAAAGTGTTGGGGAAACATTTGACTACTTGACTTCCACCCACTGCTGTGAATTTCTAGTTCTGCTGGAGTGCGGGAACTCAATCATGGACTCTGCTACACGATCAATATGATCAAGCCATTTATTTGTTCTAATACAGTTATATTTACACCCCAAAACTAATGAAATCACCCACACCTGTTAACATGTTATTGGCTGTTCACTCACAGCACGAGCAGTTCACATGCCCCTAATTGGCTAATGGACTTTGCCTGCATCCCTTCCTGTTTGCTTGCCAGGGTACATCTTTTGGATACATTTCAAGGTTCCTTTCTCAGGCCTTGTTGGTGCAGGTGCTTCTCATATCTCCAGACATGTTTCCCTTCAGTTCCCACAGTTCTCTCAGGGTATGCCAATACACGTTCTCACACTCCCCACACTGGAGCAGGAGGGCAAGAACTTTTTTTCCTCTTAGCTATGTTTGAGGTTCCAGTAAAAAAAAAAGGAATGTGGGATTAAAAAAATCAGTAAATCCTTAAAAACTGGAGCTGTCACTGAGGTACGAGAGTACTCAATTTAGAAATATTGCTTTGTATGTCTTTTATACAGAGCAGCAGAGCTGGGGCTTGGGTTTAGGCTCTGCAGCAAGGTAAGCTGTGCAGGATGCGGCTGTCACCGGGTCCCCTGGTCCTGGCCAGGAGAGCCATGGGTGGGCAGAAAGGCTCCGGCGATGGGCATCTGTCACTAGAGGGCAGCCAGGGTTAAGAAGTCAGCACTGCTACTCCTAACTGCGCCAGGGGAAAAAAAAAAAAAAGCTGAATAAATGCCAGGAAAAGGCCACTGCAAAGCAGGTTGCTTAAGGGATTGAGCCTGATCAAAAGAAGAGCAAATAACCATGCAGCAGCTGGTGCCCAGGAGAACAAATCTGAGGAGGACACAGCTGAGAGTGAGTTCTTACTCCTTGGATGTCCACATGTGCCCTTGCCCCTGCAGTAGATGGAAGGAGAGCTCCTTTCCCTTAGAGATCTAGTACAAGTTAGAGGCTGATGGCTTGTGACCGGTTAGCTGTGCTTGGTGTAAGCACTTGTTATATCTGGATGGATGTTTAATTCTTTTGCTCGGTGTGGATGCCTTTCTTGGCATCACGATGGGCTGATGCTTCCCTGGGACTGTCTCAGGTGGACATGGCTGAGGGCTGATGCCTGAATGAGAAGCTTCGGTTGGGAGTTTGCCTGCGATCTGAATAGCTGGAAATCGCAGGGTCTATTTCAGTTTTTGGAAAAACTTGCAACAGACAGGCAAGTCTCCAAGGAGTAATTGCCTCTTGATCCAAAGAAGTGCTCCTTTCAGTGAGAGTGCTTGGACAGCTTCTGGCTCCACTATGTCACCTTTCTTTTTTTATTCCTTTTTTTTTTTTTTTTTTTTTTTTTTTTTTTGGTGTCTAAATCTTCTTTCAGAACAACTGACCAAGTGCAGTCCCCTCCAAGAGCACTGTGCATCCTTTCGGAACAGCAGGAACTCTCTCACTGTGGAAGAAACTTTAAATTGTTTGCATCTTGTGCAGCTCAACCAGGTTAAAAGTTGCTGAAAGTTTTCTTTGCCTAATATGAGTTCACTTATATCTATATTAGTAATTTCCTGATTGAACTCTGTTAATGCCGTTGAGTATAAAACCAGACTGCAATGCTAGGGAGTGTCACAGGTCAGCACAGAGTACACAAGCCTCTGTGCTTAGTTACTTTTTGTCTGTTGGTCTGAAAACTCCTATCAAGCATGAGCTGGGCTGGAGTGCCAGTGGACATGTTGCTTGTATTCATGTATTTATGGGCAGATCACAAAAACTTATCGCAAATGTTGACAGGCATGTACATTTCTCTTACTTTGCTCAGTCTCACAAGTCTCCACTTGATCAGCAGCTCTTCCATGTCTGATGAATGCAGTTTCTGTCCTTCCTTTCCCATCCTTCAATCAGGAGCCCCTCTAACCTTGCATGCTCCTGTATCCATGCTTCTGTCCCTCCAACTTGCACGTGGTGTCCTGCCCTCTGTATTATGTGTTGCTGGTACATGTGGTCTGCCAGTAACACCAAGCATGTACCTCTCTGAACCTTTACCTTGTGGCTCACCTGGTCTTTGAGATTTGTTTTTGAGCCCCATGACCATCTTGCAAGGGCTTTTGGGGGCACTAGTTGCCCATCCTGAGTTGGTCTTCCTGCAACTTTGAGACAGCTGAAGTCCTGATTTGTGAAAATCTTTCCTGGACCCAGTATTCAGTTGGATAGCAATGAGCAAATATTCCAGAATTCCTTGAAATGTGGCAAGGGAGTTATTGGGGTCTGGGCAGTTAAAGGAAAAGTCCCTATGACCTTTCTGAAGTCCCTCCAGCTCTTTGGTGGGTCTGATTTTACTTCAGTGCTTGGGTTTCTCCAAAAGTGTTTTTCCTGGCCTTCTGTTGGCTCTTAGCTCCCAGATTTCTTCTTCTGTAGAAGGTTCTCCCAAAGACCTGGTACTGTAAGAGGATTTTGTTATCAGAAGGTTTTGTTTTCCCTCTGCTCTGAAATGAAGCAGGAAGGACGAATGAGACCATTTCTGGGTTTAGGTGGCGCCAAACCCTCAAGAAAGCAGCGTCCTGGGCTTTGCACTGCCCTAGGCTCCTGCCCCACAGGGACCTGGGGCTCAGCACCTCGCCTGCTGCTGGCCCCTCAGCCTGTGGAGCAGCAGGTCTGGGCTCACCATCTGCCTTACCTGTGTGGCTTCTGCAGATGGTGAGCAGGGGCGAAGCTGTCTCTGTTTTGTAGATTTAAGCAAACGTTTGGCTGGTATCTTGCCATTCACACAGCTGGGAACTTATTTACACATGTTTTGTCCTTACTACTCTGCTTCTTACTCCGAGTGACTATGCCCAGCTGCCAAAATATCCTGTACCACAGTGAATTCCCACGTGAACTGTGTGTGCTTGCATTGCCTGTCATGCAAGGGTTAACAGTAGTGGCATTTCGGAGTTAACCTGCACAGGTGAGGCTCTAGGCCTGCTCAGTTAGCTGTGGGGAAAATAGCGTATTCTCTTCATGGTAAGAAGAGAATGTTTGCTCGAAGACACTTTCATTTTGTATTGTAGAGTCTGTTTTCTCATTAATAAATTGCTTCTGCAGAACTGCAGTTTAGCACTCTACAAAATGCTGCAGACTCTGCCAAGTTCAGCTCACTCAGTGCCCTGGGACTGTACTGTACACGACAGACTTAGGTGGATTTTTTACTGATAAATGAACAATGTTTATGTGGATTTATCACAAGGTAATGATAGAGAGTATGTGTTGCATTTCCTCTTCAATGCACAGAGCTGCTTCAAATCAGCCCGCAAGTTTGGGCATGTGGGATTCCCTGCAGCCCCATCTCCTGCGGCTACACTGAGCTGTGAGGCTCAGGAAAAGCTGAGGCTTAGCAGTGCTGTCTTTTTGCACATCTAGCTTAACTGTGGTTCAGATGTTTGTTGGCAGGTGCCTTTGCATTGCTCTGGGACAAACATGAAGTGCCCTGTGGGCTAACTAACTAACAGACCACTCCCTAACAGACCTTCATGGGGCAGGGGACTGTCCTGAGGAGTGGGACACACACCACAGTGGCATTTTGCTGTAGGTCACCTGTGGCTGAGCAGCCCAATAAACAAAGGCGAGTGAGAGGTTTTTCACTTTAGAGTGGAAAAACTTGAGAGACTGATGCACTTGTTTCTGTGTGGCTCTGAAACGCAGTTTACAGGGCTTGTTCATAAGGCTTTATGCTTTTGCTTACTTGTTTTCTCCTTGCACACTGTAAAATGGCTCAGCCTCTCTAACAGCCATCCTCCTCCCAGCATCACTCTCCCTGCAAACCCTCCACTGTAGGCTGTATCCTTGGGTTAAATGCCTGCACAGTTCTCTTCTCCACAAGTTGCTCTGACTTCTGCAGCAGCTTGTCGGGAAACTAGAAAATGAAAGGAACCTAAAATCGATTTGCTGTACAAAACATGGACAAGCATGTTAGGACCCAGATAAAGTGACTAATTAGAGCCCTGAGGGGAGATGGGAATGCCCTTGTGGGTGTGTTCCCATTGTGTCACCCTGTTACACCCCTGTTTGGAACTCTACAAGCACCTTATCTTCTCTGCAGGCTGCTACACGTACCTGAAAAGGAGCATCCGTATGCCCTGACTTTCAGTTTTCAGAGTCTGCCGTTCAAACAGCACAGTTATAAATGTCTGCTCCTGCCTTGAACTGAAACATAAATGTTTATAACTTCTGTTACTCTCTTGACAGTTTTCCCATTTATTTAGTGCTGAGAAACCCTTTCATTCCTGCCTTCATCTGGGTACCAGCCTGAAGTCTGCTGAAGTTGCAGACTTTCCCCATCAAGGACAGAAGCTTTGGTTTTATAATCCTGCCCTCAATTTGCAGAGGTGAAGTTTCTTACAAGTGTAGCCCCCTCTTTGTGCATCTCTTTCCTTTCTGGCCAAGATCCCTCCTGTGGGTTTGAGCCCCTCAAGGAGTGTGTACTGGTGGTTCTTAGGATGCAGGTACAAACCCTGCAATGGAGGGTGAGATGGAGCAAGGGTAGAAAGGAATGAGAAACTTCAGGTTCTAAAATGATGTTAAAACTCACCCAGCCCTCTATTGTCTCTATTTCTGGGTCTCTAATAAAACTAAACCTCAATTCTAAATAATGTACAATATTTCAGCAAGGAAAAGCAAGACAAAGAGGCTATTTAAAGCTAGCGTCTTTCCAGGGCTTGGCTCGCAGGCTCTGCTTCTTTTGTGTCATTGTGTCTGTGGAAAACACATCCAAGAGGCTAGTGAAATACAATGTGCACTTCTAAGTACAAATTTAGAATGCATGCAAAGGTCAGATATGGTGCACACTAGGCTTTGGGGAGATGGAGGCTTTGGGCTGATGCAAGTTAACTTGGATTTCTGTAATGCAAGGAGGAATATTATAAATGGACAATGGAAGAATACTTAGACACAGTTTACACAATGTACTACAGCCTATGCAATAGAATAACCTGTATGGCCCATTCTTGGGTGCTCTTTTTTTGGTGTGAAGTTGTGGCATTATCTTCCACTCATAGCTCTGCTGGCTTGCTGTTTGAGTCTTGGATGAGTCTTTTACACTGGTGGTACCCTTCAGTGTCCTTGGTTGTATAATGAGGCTGGGAGTGTATACATAAAATGTTTTGAAATCCATAAATATAAATGCAAAGTGTCACAACATGTGCCTGGCTTGAAAGCAGCTATGAAACTATCACAGAGGCTGCTAATCTGGAAGATCTTTGTTCTGGCAATAGGATGAATACACTTGCTGAAGGCTGTGCCGAAGGGAAGTGATTGTTGCAGGTTGTTTGAGAAGATGGGGCATGAGAGGGAGGCTGGAAATTCCCCAGGAGGAAAGGAGAGCACAGAGGCATGTGTTGGAGATTACAGCTGGCAGGGTTGTGCTGCACTGATGGGAGAGGGAGAACCTGTCTGAATACTGGACCTGCACAAGCTGGAGAGAGCCTGTTGCAAGGTGGAGGGACAGCCTGCAAACTGAGCAAGACTTTGGAATCCTGAAGTAGTATATATAAAAAAAAATCTGATGAGATGGGGCACAGAATGTTGTTGTTGTTTTTGATTTTTTTGGGGGGGGGGATGGGAGGGGAGAGGTACAGATATGTGTGCCCCTGTGCTTTTCTAAGAGTAAATACTGTGTATTTAAGATGCTACAAGAGAACATCAATGCTATCAAAAGTAGCTTTTACATGTCCCTCAAGGATAAAACCCTAGACCAGCAAAGTCAAGGAGGCAGAGCATGACAAAGGAGGATTGGGGAGAGGTCCATGGTGTTTGGGTGCAGGGCCACCGAGCTGTATTCCCAGTAAGATGGATGCTAGAGAGGGTCTAAAACCCAGCACTGAGCTCAGGAAAGCTGGAGATGGGAATGATGTACACTACACCTCAGATCACTGTATCTGCTTCAAATGTTGCATTTTCAGGACTCATCCCAAACACTCATCCAAACATATCACATAACATGACGAGAGCTTAAGAAAATCCACAATTGTGGGATTGTCCTACTATCTTGATTATGTGAAGGGGGAATTAAGGCATGAGATGATGCAAGTTATCTGTAGCAGTTTATAATACCTGTTGTGGATGGAAGTTTCCTATTCTCCTGGTTGTAGCAATCCCCGAAAGCTTGGGAGAGTTCAGGAGTCCTGACTAGGATCCCTGCTGTCATCTCTGAACTGTGCCACCTTCCCAATGCCTAGGGGTATAAAAACATCACATATATTTTAAAGCCTTATCTCCTTTCTTCAGCATTGTGATGGATTTTTGGCCTTTTAATAATAAACTTCTGTAAGGATTTACCTATTTTTTCATGTGGCAAAGATAATTTTTTTAAGAAATTCTTTATGCTGAATTAATTTAGTCTGTCAAACCTGTTTTGTTTTTCGCTTGAGCCCTATGAGTGGGAGAACCCAACTCCCATAAATGTGTGTGCATCTTTTCTCCTGCATGTGGCACTCCTGTGCTAATAAATTCAAACCTTCAACCTGCAAAACCCTCTGAAGAAACGAAGCCCTCCCTGTCTCAGATGCACCAAGTAGGGATGACCCTGGACCTCAGCTCAGAGATTCCCCTGTGTGGTGGGGTTCAAACCAGCATGGTTCTCCATTTGAGCCATACATGGTCTTGATGATGAGAGTGAGGAAAGGTATAGCCTCAACACCATCCATTTGGGCAGGAAAAAAAATTTTTCTGGGAGATAGGGAGCCCTCCCTTCCCTCTCCTGTCCACTTGTGCCTTGCTGAAGGCAGTGGGATGCTGTAGGGGCAGGAGATGTTTCTTTCCTTACCCAGACTGGGATAATGTGGTTTGTCTCTTGGGAACAAGTCTGTATTGCAAACTGGTAAAGCAGGTTGGTCAGAGCCTGTAAGCTGCTATTTTTTTTCTGTATGGTTTTTTTTTTTTTCTTTATCTGTAATTTTCTGAATGCTAAGGGGGCTGAGACAAACAACTCTCTTAAATGTAACACGGTAACAATAACTCAAGTATTTCCTGCTGTGGGCTGTGACTGGGGGTGCTGCCTGGTCCCTGTCCCTTGGGAATGGCTTGGATTGTCACAGCCACCCCTGGCCTTGTGACAATTTGGGATTGAGCTGTCGCATCCCCTTGGGTTTGGAGGGTGCTGGTAGGGGAGATACTGAGCACAACCTCTAATTCTGGTTGAGGATTAGAGAGCTGGATGCTGTTAGTCTCTCCATTATGAACAGGGCATTCAACAGTGATCTTAAGATGCTTCAGGGCTCCTGCTGATACCAGGGATGCCGGCTTCAGGTTCACTTCATATCTGTACCTGCATGCGCACAGAGCAAGGTGGGGGAAAGCATCTGTGCCACAAGCATGGCAGGATTAGGCCAGGGCTTGTGCCATGCAGCTGCTGAAGCTGGTGAAGTCTGCTGGTGGCAGGAGGAGCGTGGGCAAAGGGAGCAGCCTGGGTATTGGAGAAGGCTGGAGAGTGTGAGGAGGAGGAGGGAGGACCTCTCACTTCTCTTATTCCCCTCACACTGATGTGGAGAAACAAATATGAACTGTGCTGTGCTGGTGTGCCATGCTGTGACAAGTGTCCTGTCACAAGGCTTTTCCCCCTTCCCCACCTGCCTGTTTTTGCAGGTGCTGGGGGCTCTTGGCTGGCTCTGTCATGCTGACAGCATCAGGCAGGAGCAAGAAGGTCCCCAACAGAAGGTGTAGAGAGCACCTGTGGTGGGAGCTGGAGGTGAACAAGGTTTGCAAGAGGAGATATAGAATAAGAGAAACAAGAACCAGTTGTTTTGTTAAGCTGCCTTGTTCTCTCTGTTTCTGTTGCTAACCTTTTGCTTCTCAAAGCAATTAAAAAAAACCTCTTCAAAAAATATTGCAGGGTGTTCCTCATAAGCTGTTCCTCATAAACCAGTGGCTTTTGCGTAAACACAGCCATGGCAGGCAGAATTATCTGCTTTTTTGCAGCTGTCAAGTATCTTCACTCCCCCAGTAATGTATAAACAGGGAGAGTGAGGCTGGGAGAGGCAGAGCCCGACAGAGCCCGGGGTGCCCTCCTCTGCCAGTGACCCTCCCCGGTTCCTGCCCCTCTGAGGGGAGAGGACTGCGTGGGCAAGAGCCAGCTTGTGGCTGGATGCCTGGGACCGGGTGGTCATCAGATCTGACCATGGGAAACATCAGATGGGCTCCAGGGAGTCCCAGGCTGAATGTTAAGCTGGCTGAGGATATGAGAGAGTGAGGGAGGGAACCAAGAAACCCCTCTGGGCTGCATCTTTGGGGAAGGGACATTCTCAGAACTAGAAACGTGCAGCTGGAGATGGGTATCACTGCCTTCCCTCCGCACTTCTAATTGCTGGCCAGTGCTCGGGTCTCCCAGCAGAGCTTGGGGTGGTAGCAGAAGCTGTTTGGTTGCCAATTGCTGCATCTCTGCCCCCTTGTCACCTCCAGTTAAGGCTAACATGCTGAATCCAGTATCTGCTGGAGATAAGGGGGACCTCCCTTCCACCCCTTTGGGCTAGGTCTGTGGGCTTCTGTGATTTTTTTTTTATTATTATTATTACTATTTTTAAATTTTTTTTCTTCCACAGATAAAATGAACAAAAATTCTGTGCCCCGTGACAGCTCTGATAAGCTGAGACTCCAGACATGGCACAGCACAGACTGCCCATTGTAGGCCTTTGTTTATTAAAAAATAAAAGCCTAATCTCACTATCTCAGTTATGGAAAAAAATTATATAAACATGCCAGAAGCATACTTGTTACCAGTGGAAACCAAAAATGACCCTTTGCTTCCCCCTTCCACCTACCTTTTTCACAGTATAGTAGTTTGCTGGGAGGGAGCTTTTCTTAGGCACTGGTGGACTGCTGCAGAGATCATTTCTCATGCACCAGTAGAGCCCTCTCCAAAACATTACCCATCTCGGATGCTTCAGGGGATGGTGAAAGGGGCCAGGTAAAATTCCAGGTGGAATAATGCACCCATGACTCTCAAACTGTCATTTTAATCCTTTCAAGGCTATCTTAAGGGCAGTAGTTACATGCCCTAGAAGTACATTTGAAAATCTCATTATCAGCATCTTTTATAATGCAGGATCATCCCACTATTTAGATAATTGTGCAGTCTGTTCCCTTTGAGTCTGCCTCGCTGATGGCTGGCCATGGGGAATGATACCGTGTTGCCAGCTCTGCCTGGCTCTCCACTTGTTCCGAAGGACCTGTCGCACATGGGCTGATGATGAGAACAGATGGTCCCTGGGTGCCTTTTCTGCCCCATTTGGGGCTGATGCCACTCACCTCTCTGCTCCTGCGGCACTACGTGGCTCCTCAACCCTGGGAAGTGAAGCAGGGAGAAGAACCATCCAAGATAACCCCTGCTCACCTCAACTGTCACTGCTTCTTTTCTTCTGCAAGACTTTCTTCTGTGCTGGTGGTTCTCTCCCACTGCCTGCTAATGCGTGTTCAGCTCTGCCAACCCTCTTGATGAAGATGTGACCACAACTGGTGCCGTGCACAGTCTGAGCAAGTTTTCCTGTCACTGTCTGGGAGTGAGCTGGTTGCATGGGGCCCATGTTAAGCCAAGTGGCCCTCAGTGCTGTTGTGGATGAGGTAAAAACCAAAACTGGGACAACTGCGCAGGTTGGGCTGAGCCTTTGTGGTTGGCACTGAAGGCTCTGTGGGATCCCTGCGGTGATGGTGCACTGAGTGATGTATTTCATGGGAGGACTGTTGCAATGAAACACAATGTGCTTTTGTGCAATTGTATGGTGTCTTTTAAATCATTTCCTCTAACAAATCTGTCCACACCCAAACAAAAACATTTTTAAAAGCTGCAAAGACAAACACACAAAGGTTACCCTTAAATGCATCCTTTCTCCCCGCCTTACAGACACCTGCTCCATTCCCTGGACAGGATGAGCATCCAGGAAGGTTGAGTTAAGATTATGCGGCATGAACTTTGGCAATTACTGACTTTCCAATCCTTCATTTCACAGCATCAATATGCTTTTTAATCATTGGCTTTTTTGGAAAGGAGGAAGTGAAAGCTGGGACTTACTCTGTCACCTGCTTGCTCTGCCTTTTAAGGTGAACGATTTCCTCTCATCCCTTTGAGGCCCTGTACCATTCTGAGTGCTGGTGTCTACAGGGACTGGGCTTTCAAGCCTTATTCCACCTGAAACACATCACTAAGTTGTTTTATTTCCAGGTTGTTCTCACCCAGTTTTGGGCATGGTTTGTCCTTGAGCTGCCCAGACCTCTTCCTGTGTGGGTGCTGACCGTGCTGGTGAGTGAACAAATGTGATTTCTTTTCCACTTCTGTCAGTTTGGCAGTGCCATCACTACCCAATAGCTACTGTTACCTTGTTCCTCTGAAGTTTTCCTGGCTTTTCTTTGGGAATAATGTGGGACAAGGAGAGGGGATTTTAACCCCTCTTCACTCAGCCTGTTTTCTATCCTGATAAACCAGTGACTGGCATGGGGAGCTGGCCTTTTCAGGTGAGGAAATTGCCCTAGTGAAGCTGCCTGCTTATTTCTCCTCCTTGTCCCCTCCCTAACTCATTTCCTTCTTTGCCATTTCCCATGACTACTCGGTTTCTTTAACAGCCTCTTGTGAAGGGCCTCATCAAAGACAGCATGAAAATCTCACTGCGTTGTCAATCAGTGCTCTTGCATTGCCTTCTTTATTCACCCACCCCCTTTCCCTGGTGAGACTTGTTCTGGCTATAGCCTGTCTCTACTGTGAACCCCAGATGGGAAAGTGCTTTGCTTTTAATTAGCATCTTAATTAGTTTATCAGGCATCAGCACCACACTAACTGATTTGTCATTCCTGGATGTACTTTTCAGTAGAGATGTCATTCTCGCTATCCTGTAGTGCTTCAGGTTTTTTTAGTTATCACAGAGTGCATCTTTTTACTGGTTCAGGAAGATATTCCTCTGAAATTCAGGGTTTGTTAGCTGAGCTGAGTGATGCATCTTTTTTCCAAATAACCAAATCACTTCAGCTTTTCTTCTTA
This sequence comes from Antrostomus carolinensis, assembly GCF_000700745.2. Lineage (NCBI taxonomy): Eukaryota > Metazoa > Chordata > Aves > Caprimulgiformes > Caprimulgidae > Antrostomus > Antrostomus carolinensis. The sequence continues at coordinate 13,725 of NW_010298428.1, forward strand.
TGCCCAGTTCCAGATAGTGCCTGATCGTTAATCCCAGCAATGTGCTATGGTAGGAGAGTGTAGCCCTCTGACAGATAAGCTTCACTGACGTAAACAATTTAGTTCCTCTCTACCCTTCTTTTCTTCTTTAACTGCTGGAGATTGAGGTGACCCAGAAAGTCATCTGAATTTCTCCTGCAAATGATCTCCTGGTTTGATTTTGTTTTCAGCTGTTTGTCAGCAGTAATTTATGGTCATGCTCCACTGACTTCAGTAAGATTATATTCTGTATTTTTATATAACTTTTCTGCTACACTAAGTAAAGAAAAAAAAATATAGGTATCTTGTCTATTTGCCTTTTTGTGTGATCCAAGCTCTGCGTATTGGATTTTCCCCAACCACAAAAAAACTGATTTTGTCTCCCCTGAATCGTCTTTATCTTACGATGGACTCCCTCTGCTATCTTTATAGTCTGGCTTTTTGCTGGGAAATTGCATTTCTGTTGTTGCCATTGATTTACTCTTGGTTAGCTGCGCTTTTTCTCTTTGATGGCAGAGTGTTGCCTGGGGTTTTGTTCCAGAATTACTATGACCCTTGGGACTATTAAAGAGAAATGGAGCTGGAACAGGAACAGTAGTTCTGTCTTTCCCATGGCCTACCCACAGCTTTGGGGACACTGTGCCTTGGTGACCAGTGAGTAATTTGACTATGAGAAGGGACTGAGCAGTGAAGATCAGGGCAGAAGCAGCCTATGAACAACGTTTGCTTTTCATCAGTGATTGCAACCTGTGTGGCCACAGCATGGACCCTGCTGTACTGATTGCACTGGGAGTTCAGATGCTGCAGGTCTCGGTGTCACTGGCCACTTTGCTGTTGCCTCTCGTACCAAAACAGCTGGATAGGCCATGTCTTCCTGGCATGGTACCAAGTTGTAAGGGCCTGAATATTCTGAATGATATTTTTTCTTTTACTTCCCAGAGGTTCTCCTGGGCAGCTTTGCATCCAGGAGGCAGCAAACAAGGCTTAAATCCTGGAAATGGCTCCATCAAAGGAAATATAAGGAGATGAGGGAGCTTCAGGGAGCCCATTTTCTGGTGATCCCATGTAAGCTTGCTCATCAGAATAACCTCACCAGTCTCTTTGCTAGATGAAAGCTTATGACCAAGGGAGAAAACCTGTGTTTTGCTGTCAGGGAGGATCACTTGCCTCCACCTGACCTGTTGGTAGGCAAAAAAGCTGAGTCCATATGACCAACCCTTCCTCACCAGTGCTCCTAATTCAAGGGAGACCAACATTAATTATTCGCAGTAGACAAGCTAGCACAGCCCCTTAGCAAGGGTCTCAGCAGAGCTGAACCAGCCAGGCAGATGGGCTGTGTCAGTGTGACGTTAATGTATTTCTGGCAGAGGTTTGTATTATCTAAGGGGTGGTGGATTTACAGCCTGTGGGAATCAAACTGCTGCACATGCTTTGAACATTGTGGGGAAAAAAACTATATTGGCTTTTTACTTGTGATTTCACTGTCAATCCAGGAAGTTTGCAGCTGATGGGGAATGTCTTGGCTGCTGACCCTGGAGTGGGGTGGGAGGATTCAAGTAGAGCTTTCTTATTTCATCTTTATGTTAGTGACTCACTTGACACTTGACTTTATTCTTTAATTGTGATGTTTTAACATGAAACTTTGCAGATGGAGAGCTGACACTAATGGAGCAAGGTCATTTTGCTCAATTGGTGTGAAGAGACCTAACCCAGGGTTTGATAGTCCCTAGTCCTTGTCAAGTTTCTGTGCCAGCCCGTCCCCAACTTCAGATCTGAGCTTGTTCCCAGTGAAAGGAGTGAAAATATTGTCCCATGAGAGGGTGTTTCTGGTTATTGGGTTCTCTCTAGATCAAGGTACAGAGCATGCCTGTTGTTCATCTTTGCTACCTGAAGAGGACATCCTTCTAGCACTGGCTAAAGCTGATGAGGCATTTGGCTGCTGGGGTTGTGCTTGGCCTAATGTCTGGCATGTTTCCTCCAGGTGGAGGAGGTGGTGGCTGCGAGCATCCAGTGGCCTCGCAGGAGTACGTGACCTTGAACAAGGCTGTCTGCATTTTTGTGTCTCCACATTTTCCAGCTGTTAATGGGGATACTGTTGACATTGCCAGTGTTTTCTAAAGCATATTGAAAGTGCTCTGAGATCTGCTGAGAAATAATGTATGCAGGTGCATTTATGGTATTTCAGTTCAGAGGGACTGTTAGCACTCAGCTTGGCCTCTGGCTTGATGCAAACCGTAGTTTCACACAGCTTTTCCTATGTGGCTTCCATGTTATGCAGAGTTTCTTCTTGACTCAAAGTTTTGATAAGGAGAGAGGTATGTGTGGTTTGAGAACGATGCCACAGACATTTTCCAAGGTCTGGAGCTGTCTGAAAGATAGGGTGGACAAAAAGGTGGAGTTACAAAACTAGCATTGGGCATTCTTTGTATTTAAATAGCTTTAAAATTATCTCTATAGGGCTTGCATCCTCACTGCTGTCACCAAATCCACTGAGTGCAGGACTGGGCCCAACATCTGATTCAATTCCTGATGAATCATTATTTTCACTACTTGTTTTTCATAATTGCTTTTGCTCATCCTCAACTGCATTTGCATTTGCTTAGTGCTTACCATCCCCTTTGTCCATGGGTACAAGTCATGAGGTGTCAACATCTGGGTGTCCCTTGTGATGCTTGGTAGAGCTGTAAACACAGGAGATGATCATCTTTGGCTAGTGTAAATTATCAAAGCTGTGCTGATATGTGTGAATGTACAGCAATTTACACCAGCTGCAGAAATGCCTGCAGGATAT
>NW_010298428.1:16569-48269 GCF_000700745.2 Antrostomus carolinensis
CGGCCTTATTCAAACATAAGACATAAGTAAGACACATAGCTGAGCAATTTTCTGCTCCTTTTTTTTGGTGTGTTAAGGTTTCATTAAAAAAATAAATAAAAAAAAATTTGGACTTCTATGCTTAATCCTGCATAGTCATTTGTTCTACAAGCTCTGTACATGCACCTGGACACACAGCAACCAGTTAAAATGGTACCCAAGACAGATGCTCCCTGACAGCACATAGGGACATACTTCTGATGAAAAAGGTTGCCAGGTTAAATAAACTTTAGCAACTTAAAAGATGAAATGTTTGCCTGCATATAACCAGAAACAGGGTTCAGATCTGTAATTCTTATGTGTTCTGGCACTGATTCCAATTGGGTTCCCTGCAGTTGGCTAAGGGATGGGAATACAGAATTTGATTTGGTTTGTCTGCATTAACCTGATGATGCTGTGTCAGAACAGCAAATGCTGCAGGAAGAAAAGGGCACCCCAGTCAAGCCTTGTTGTAATCATGAAAGGAAATGATCCTGATTGAACTTAATCTGAATTTGCAGAATGTCCTCACCCCAATGTGTGTCACTGAAATTCTTCAAAATGGGGTCAGTTATAAAAAACTGTATTCCATTCAACTCTCCATGGAGTAGGAGGAGAGTGGGGGCCAGGGAAATTTATTGAATGGAAAAGGATGATATCTTTTTTTTAAAAAAGAAAAAGGAAGAAAACACTCCTTCCCAGTTCTCATAAGGAACTGCAAACAATGGAGGTGAGTGTAAAACCCAAGATGCAAATCATCTCCTGTGATGAGCTCCCCTGTGTAGGCTGCTGAACTCCCGCAGCCATCCAGCCTCGGAACCTGCTGCTGGCTTGCACCAGGCACATTTCCCCTCTGCGCTCTGCGGCTGCATATGTGTGTATGTGTGTGTTTCTCCCCCTGCTTTCTTTCATTCAGGAGAAACGTTGCCAGTGGGCAAACACTAATCCATCCTGACAGCTCTGCCCATCTCCCTGCTTTGGTCTGGCATCCAGCAAACAGCTTGATTAAGGTCCCCGGGGCTTTATTAGTGCAGCTTGTTGCCTGCAAATTAATCAACAGGTTGTAGGTGTTTAACTCTTTGCTAGAGCTGGCTGGGAAATGTTCCACACTGCTGCAGGCATTGAATCAGGTCCTTTGAACTGGCTTTTAAATATGGTGCAGCAGAAATAGCCCGGAGTGGTGTTACAGTTGTGATTTCTTGGGGCTGGAGGTGAAGTGATCCTGAGGGCTCTGCAGGTGTTGCTAATCTGGTTTCCCATCTCTAATAGCTATTTTAGACTTTCACTTTATTTCTTTTGGCCATTCACCCACCCCCTGTAAAATATACGTTATTCATACACAGGGTAGCCAGATGAAACCTATACTTTGCTTACTTATCCATAAGATGTTAGATGTTTTTTGGGCTCCTCCAAAGTGGAAGTGCACTCAGGAATGGGACGTCCTTGCCCTTTTGAGGTTTGTTCTGGAGCATGTGTGAAAGTAGCCTGTATTTTGTAGTTTTATCTTTCAGATTTTGGGCTTGTTCTGTAACTGTTTGGTCTCATCATACTAGGATTAGGAAAAAACCAAAAACAAACCTATGTAGTTGCTGTGGTTTGCACTTGAGCTTTGATAATGAATAGAAGATTCAGTGAGCACACAGTGAGTTTTCAGGTGGCTGTGCAGCACCAAAGTGGAGATGACTGATGTTGTATGAGTATAGTGGGTTGAATATTCTCTTATTATGTCAAAGAACACAGGATTTCTAGCTTCTTGCTTGCAGGTACATGGGGAGACCCATCTCCTTATCTCAGTTTTCCATTTCTATGTATGACCTCTCATCTCCCAGTTGCTGGTGGCCTGGTCAGTGCATCATACTGGTGTGCACACTCACGTCTGTTAGCTCTGTGTGTCTCCAACGGACAGGACAGATACTGACCACACTCCGACGCAGTGTGAACCCTGGGGGGCCAGCGGCACTCTGCACATGGAATTGCATTCGATCTGATCTGGACTTTACCCCACAACAAACAATGGTGAGAACAGCCTGAGCCACGTAGCTTATATCGATTATTTTTAGCAACAATCAAAGATAAAAGAAGAATGTGCCTATACGGCGGTTGTCTCCTGTCTCAGCGGGAGGAGAGCAGCCAGCAGGAGAGCTGCCCAGGCCCGTTGCTCTGTGTGCGTTCCCCCAGGAAGGATATATTTTCTGCAGTTTGCTCCAGTTGGAGAAGAGCAGTGTGCTGTGGGGAATTTGCCAGCCCTCTGTCTTCAGCAGCTGGCCAACATCTGTCTTCTGGATGATGTAAAAATTCTCACAACTTGATAATAATTTCCATGCCTATTTTACCAGAAGGCTTAAAGCATCTCAGTCCTCAATTAGACTTTGTTGCATCCAGGTGAGAGCAGTTTTGTCGCTCTCTGTGTGTCAGCGAGGGAGGTGAGAGGCACAGAGAGCAGATGTGGACTGCCCCAGGGGTCTGCAGACGGTGGCTATCCCTATACCTTTGCTGTGAGCTTCTTGCTGATCCCTCCATGAGCTCTTGATGCTCCTGGTGCTGTCTCACAGCTGAGAGCTCTTGTCTGCCCAGGACACAGCCCTTTGCCTGGGGTCACAGATGGTCTGTGCACCTCCACTGTAGGGCTTTCCCCACTGACACCTTCTCTCTTCTTCTCTGACCAACCTTGGGCTCTCTTGCAGGGAACTGATTGCTCAGTGCAGATGCTGATTCTTCAGCCTTGCTTCTGTGCTGGTGATGGCAATTCTGTGATAGCCAGAGGTGAGAAAGGCAAAGCTGCTTCCTGGGGACAAGCTGGGGAGTTGAAGACTTATGACTTAGTGCTTTGTCCATTTCTGGCCTCCAGACTGATCCATACCCTGTGATTGCAGCAGGGCTTGTAACAGCAGCAGAAAACCAAGACTTTTAAAACTTCTGTTTTGTTCCTTTGCCTGTGGTCTGGTTCTTCACTGCTTGCAATTACCAGGTAAGGTAACCCATGTAGGGTGTGAAGGGCTGTTGATCAAAGATGCAGTGGTTCCTGCCTCAGAGTGATGGAAATGAAATTGCAAAGCATGGGGACAGAGAGAGTGAGGCTCCAGGTTTGGATCCTCAGCATCTGTGGATGAAGCAGCTTGTGAGGAGTAAGAGGCAAGCTTGTAGATAACTGCACCACCAGTAAGGGCTCCCTGGCAGGAGACTGAAACACCTGCGAGTGCCACGTGTCTGAGCAGGAGCTCACCCATGTTGCTGCCTAAGGATGTTTCCAGGTATCAGCAGAAGAGCATGCGCAACAAAAGCACTTTTAAAGTGCTGTAACAGTTAACACGCTCTTATGAGGAGGTTCTTTGCAGCAGACAGAAGGGAAAAGTGGTATTTCTGAAGGGAGATTTTAAGCCAAATGACTTCTAGCCACTGTAGTCTTGAGGAGTCTTGTGAGAGTGTTGAGAAAGCAGGTACCAGCAGAGCTGAAAAAAGTTGCCTTGTGCAGGGTCCTTGTTCACACAGTTCAGATGATCTTGCTGAATCTGGCCTTTGCATCAGAGACACAACAGCCGACACAACCCCAGTCTCCATCAGTGAGGACTTTCCCTATAGGACAAAGATGAGATTCCACCTCTGTTCATACCTCAGGATATTAATGTTTCTCTGTTGATGAAGGCACACAAACTCAGTCTCTTATCTCCATTCCCCTCAGGGAATAACAAGGAAAACTTAAAACCTGTAAACTAGGGTTTGGAGGGGGAAAGGAGGCAACACATCAGCTCAGTGTTCTGTGTCATGCCAAGCCCAGCGCAGCTGGCTGGGACATGTTCCTGTATCTGAGCTCTGTCACATCCCCAGCCGCTCCTGTTGTAGAGCCTGCTGGCCTTTGCACAGCAGCGTGACAGCGTGGTGGCAGCTGTGACGCATTCATCAGCCATGCCTGCTGCCGAGCGTTTGTTCTTGTTGCCAGGCAAAGAGGGCTGACCTTTTTGGAGAGGAGGAGGAGATGGTGATGGGCGGGTGGGAGGCAGTGGCAGCCCTGCATGGGGCTCCTGGGGCTGCACTGTGCAGGTGGTTCAGGTCAGGGCTGGGGGTTTGGATGCATGGAGCGAAGCTGACAGTCCCTCCCTGCTTTGCTCGATTGCGTGGGTGCAGAAAGCCCCATCCCTGCTGCGTACTGGGATGGAGATGAAGCTTTCTCCGGTGGGGCCTGCCATCTCTGTGGGATGCAATACCCGAATTACGGGAGGAAGTATCAGGATGGTGCTTGGTAAAATGCTGTTTATGGGCTGCTGCAGATCTGACTGTATTGCCTTTGTTGTAGGAAACTTCAGGGCACTACAGCCTCCCTCCACTCTGCTCAGCCTGACGTGAACCACTGAGCAGTGGTCACCAGCAGTGGGGGTTTGGGTCTTGTGCCCTGGGCAGCGACTTGTGCATAAAATTGTTGTATCAGCTTTAGCGTGTGGGTTTTCCTATGACTCCGGGACCTGGACAGTGCTCTGCTTTTCTGTGCCAATTCAGGAGTAAAACCTCACGTGGCTTCTCTGGAAAAGAAAATCATTTCTAGGTGTTTGAGGTTAGCATGACTGGGGAAATGATTACGAGCTCTGAGTCTGGGTTGGTTCAAATGGCACCATCAATCCACTGAGATAGAGCCCCGTGTGAAGGGGTGAGGTGGAACAGTACCAGACATAACCTGAAATGACTTAACAAGCCGCTGAAGTTTTTAAATGCATGTGTCATTTTTATTTTTTTTTAATTTAAATTTCCTCTGACATTTCATAGGCTTCATCACTCAACGTGAAGCCAAGATCCATGTGAGTGTGTGCGGTAGGATTGTTTTTAAATTCTATTTTAAATACAGATGTCTGGAATAACTTTTTTGCACACACTGTAGGAGTGTAAAGGTTTCTAAGCAACATCATTTCATGCTGTTTGCATTAGAGAATGTAAAACAGGGTTCCTTTTTTTAAAAGTCTCTGCAGTGCAGGCATAATTACAGGATCCCATTATGCAGCATTGTGTCTACGGTGAAGCCTGCCCTAATGGAATATTCTGCCTTGTGCTAGAGTCTTACCTGCTTTTTACCAAGACACTTAAGGGCTTAATTAGCGTCATTATAGACTACCACCCGCTTCCTCAGCCCTGTGCATGAAGGGATAATGATCTGTCCAAGCTAGTGCGTTTGCTTCCCATGGTTGACAGCACCACATGGAGGGAGTGTTTCGTAGCTCGCTACTGCTATCTTGAAGTGAACGTGGAGGAGGGGTTGGAAAAATTAAAGCATTTCCTAGGAGCAATACATATACTCTATGTTTGCTTGGCTTGGCCTTAGCCACTGAGCTGGGATGGTGTTTGTCACTGAGATATCCCCGTGGATGTCCTCGTAATGCCTCATCATGTGCTGCCCTGGCTACCTTATCTGAGCGGCTGCAGCACAGAGCAGTGCCAGGTGGCCTCGTCCTCAGTCCTGCAGGTGTGTGCCAGGGAGCACCTGTGTGCACTCTGTTCTTCGAAAGAGTCCCCAGGAAACAGCAGGAGCCATGCAGATACAGCCATCCACAAGTCTCACCTTCCCATGATATCCATGTGGAGATGTGCTGCATGAGGGCAGCATCTTCCACTTACCTGCATAGACAGACGTCCGTATGTGCACGTATGTATGTATATGCAGTTCCTGGCCACTACCCTTGCTGGATAGTGTGTGTTGGCATCGCACTGAAAGCAGATGTGCTCGATGGGTTAGACTGGCAGGAAGTGGTGGGCTTGAGGGCACACTGCGCTGGTGCCAGGGGAAGCTGGAGAGGATGCTTCAGCTCCAAAGCTCCTGTCAGCTGGTTAGTTTTGATCCCTAATGCTTCGATGATAAACAACATCTGTGCTGAGCTGCCCAGTGGAGTTTTATAAACATCTGGGGGCTTTTTGCATTTTATGAGATGAAGAGTGTTGGCTTTTGTACCTGAGACGGGGCCAAAGAAGTTTTTATTGCTGGTTAGGTAACTTCTCTGGCACGTTGCGTTAGGGGCTCTAGACATTATTAATGAGGTGTGAGTCTGCTATGGTGCATGTGTTGTCTCATGTAACGGCTGTTGCTGCTGCACCCTGTGCGAGGATGTAGCTGTAACATTTTCCTACAGGTGTACAACTCTCAGTCCCCTTCATCTTGTGTGTCCATCCCATGCTGTCCTTTCTACCCTACCTGCTCCAGGTTAGTGCTTCCCCAACAAGTTTTCTCTGGAGTTTTACTAACACCTTGCAGGAAGGAAAATTTACCTCTGCTCTTCATACTTCTCTGTCAGTGGGAAGGGGCACTGAGAGAGAGTGATTAGGGGTTTGGGAGCTGGTCTTGTGGGACATGGCACTCCTGAGCTTGTACCTCAGCTGTGTTCAGAGTTGCTTCTTGAAGGCTCATGGCTCTATCTCGCGTGGCATGTAAAGACAAGAAAGAAGGAGCTGTGATGCCGATGGATTTCCTCTGTTTCCCTTGACTCATTTGGAGTCCTGCTTGCTCCCTTGCCTCAGCAAATGATGTCTGGCCTGGGCTGCTGCAAGGAAGTCATCCATGCTGGTGAGCAACCTTCAAAGCCCAGAGCTGTTCCCGGGTCTCATCATTTCCTTTTCTGCTTTGCTTATCCAGCATGACTCCTGCGTTGTCCTCTCCTAGTGAGGACTGCTGCAGTGATGCAGTACCTCTTTTTTTTTTTTTTAAATTTTTTTTTTTTCACAGGAGCCATTTGACGACTTCTCTGGCTCTTCCAGCCTCTGCCCTCAAGGAGCTGTATGTGATCCCTGCTCAGATCACTGGGGATGGCTCCTCAGGCCTCCCACCCTGCCACACACAGCAGTGCTTGGCATAGCATGTCTGGCATGGGAAGGCGCAGGCAGTCCTGGGCCCCCAGCACAAAACCTATCCACGCTACAGCTGTCCTTTGTGCTTTCCAGTGAGAGGGCTCGAGATCTTGGGCAGGGCTCGTTCCATTTTGCTTCGTAAACACTGCAAATAGTACTAGATGGGGATTTATAAGATCACATCCTCTGCCCTATGCTCTATATTTAAAAAAAAAACTGGGAGGGGGTCTGGGCTGGATCCTTGTTTGTTCTTGAAGGAATTGATGCGAGCTTCAGAGTCCTCATCCATCCATCTTCCATATGGAGATAAAAAGTTTTGGCTGAACACTGCTAACTGTGCCGTCATCTATCACAGTGGAGGCGGGATTGTGTCAAGGAAAAATAATCCACCATCAGGCTCCAAAGAAGAAGGGAAAAAAAAAACCCCAAAGAAATAAGATTTCCAGTGAAATGCATCGCTTTTAAAAATCCAATTCACTCTTTGCCAAGTCAATGTTTGGTTTTAGACTTGTTTCACATGAAAGCAACCTTTAAAGGTTACTTTTATCCCTCTTTAATGAGCTATAGAAATGAGCCTAGTCTGCTACAGGGCAGAGGCCAGGGGATGGGATGGTGTGTGGAGCTGATGCATGGCCTTTGGAGCGGCTGTGTGAGCTGTACTACCAGCTCCCTGGCTGCCCAATTCTGTAGCCAGCAGCTTTCAGCAAGGAAAATGAAAGAGGGTCATTGATGTATATCTCTACCCTTGCTGCAGTGGAAATTATATATGCTACAGTGTGTGGAGGAGAGAGAATATATGTTGCTGCGTATATATTTCTGAAGCATTCTGGATCATGGAGTTTGCACCCTTTGGGCCACGTTTTCCAAAAGCCTTCCTGTGCTTGGCACTGAGCTTTTTGGAGACGTCCCAGTGAGAGCTCTTGGAAACTTGACCCTGCGGTGAGCATTGAGCATCTGCAGTTATGGTCCCCATCCTGCACATGTGAGCAAGGGCAGACCTGTACTCCCTCCCCAGGTGAAGCACCAGGAGCTGGAGCCTCGTGCTGCCACTTCTTTCCTCTGCATTGCACAGATAAGTTTAGGTGACAGTGAGGGTGTCTGAGCACCTCTGCAATGATGGACTGTCCCAGCCCTGATCAGCAGGACAGTGTCTGACTGGTTAAAAGGACTCTGCTATAGGGCAGCGCAAGGAGAGCTGGGGACGGTGGGCATGTGGCAAAGCTGCTTTGCAGCTCATGGGTGGGCTGTGAGAGGCACAAGTGGGGCTCCCACAGCTCCATGCAGTAACATGGCTGCATGAGCTAAGGGGCTAAATGGGGACTGACAAAGACAGCAGCAGAGTCTTTAAACAAAACTCATCCCCGTAGATCTGTGGGTTGAGCTCTTCTTCCTCCTGCCTAACCACAGGTAATCCTTTCTGTCCAGGCATTGTGCATGAGCTGCTACAGAGTCCCCCATCCCAGCTGGGAAACCTCCCAAGCTGCGGCACAGCCCTTCCAGCCCAAAGTCTGCTGCGTTTTCTCACTCTGCTTCCAGTGGCTGTGCTGTTAAAACATTCCTCTCATTTTTCTTCTGATGCACATCACGTTGCTTGAAGCTTTTAGGGGAGACCTGGCTGATGCAGAAAGAGCATTGGCAGGGGGTAAGTGATTGGTGCCATGTGTAGAAAACCCAATGCACTTGTGCTTCAGTGTGTGGGTGTGGATGTGGTGTTCTGGGACATGCAGCTTTGCATGAGCCACATCTGCACTGGGGTTGAAGGCAGCTGTGAAGGGCTTGGTGCTGGATGAAGATGCTGTCAGTGCTTTAAGGGGGATGATTTTCACATCCCTGTTGGTTGGGATGCCAACAGGAGTTTGCAGTTGGCTCAGAGCTCTGCCTCTTGCCACCCTCCAGAGAGGCTGTGCACCATGCTGAGGGACTGGGTGGCCTCCCTGAGCCCAGGCAGTGAGTCTGTGCAAGGTGACAGTTATTGCTGGGTCTCCTGACTTCCAGCCTGTGCTCCCTCTGGGACATTGACACCCATTTGGCATGGCTTGGGTGCGTTTTGAACATGAGCAGGTAGCGGGATGTGCTGCTGCTGCTTGTGATCATGGTGTTCCCAGGATCTAAGGGCCTACTGGGTATTTGGGGAAGCAGAGAAGAGGTCACCAGCTGCTCAATTCTTGCTCAACAGACTCCTCTGCCCCAAGAGGCTTGAGGTGATGAGGCAGCTGTACGTATGGACATGGTTTCGTTGCTCCTTTTCTGCATGTGTATTGCTGTCCTTTGGCATGCTCTGAGCTTCCTCTGCTTATATTCAAGTTGTGGGTTTTAAATACCTCCCTGTGCTGCTCCTGCAGGGGCTGGAATGGGCTGCAGCTGCACCTCTGCACCTTCTGGTGCCTCCTGCATTGAGCAGAAGAAGGGGCTGAAGGGTGTTTCGATCCCTCTGTGTGTTGGCTGCCTTGAGGTGTTTTGTTTGCTTTTCATTTTTCTCCCACAGGAACTCATGTGCTGTGACTGTGGGGTCCCTGGGTGAGATTTGGGAAAATTAAGCCTTTCTTCCCCTCCTGATTGCCTGGCAGGTTATCTCCATGCTTTGTTAAAGGGAGAGCACTTTGGAGAGCGTTTGCTTGGCCAGTGGGTTGCCCCAGGCCAGCATGGGACATGGGACAAATGGTGCAATCAGCTAAGTAATGAGAGTAATTGCAGGAAACACAAACTATGGTCATGTTGCGCAAAACTCTGCCTCAGAGCAAGGACAGAAAGGGGAAGAGAAACAGGCTGGGGCCAATATGAGTGCAGTTAACGGCAGAGCTGATGTGGCCCGTGGATGGGCTCAGCATCCCTGTGCATTTCCATCTGTGACCTTGCAGAGTCACGGGTCCCCTGGTACCATGAGCTGGTGCTGTGGCAAGGGCCTCCCCATCAGTAGACCTGCCATGGTTTTTGATGTTAGTTGTCCTTTCCTCAGGTGAATTAAACTTGGTGGGACAAGGAAGAGTAGAATGTGGTGCAAGATCCTAGAGCCTCTCAGCAAAAGGATTTTGATGTGGCTGCAATGCCCAAACTGCTGGCCTCAGTGACGCCCTCCTATAGGCATTTTTCCTGAATCCCCTTTCCCAGCAGAAATAATCTCCGTCTTCCTTATCAGACCCATTTGTGTAAGAGAGGGTTGAGGGCTGTGATAAATTTGCTGCATTTGCTGTTGTGCAAAGGCTGAAGGGTGCTTCTTCCCACAGCAGGACCAGGCACCCAGGGATGCTCCACATGAGTAGGGTGAGGTGGCTTGGAGAGAGCCTGTGTAGTGGGGACACACCAGTGTAGAAAGCGCTCTGGGGAAAGTCCCTGTGAACCAGAACTGAGGATGCTGCTGTTTTCTGTAGAAGTGTCAAAAGGCCACTGGAGGCAGTGGGCAATGGCAAACAATTTTCCTATGGGAAAGTAAAGACTTGTTCCATTTTTAACCCTTGATAATTGAGTCCAGGGTGAAATGTGACCTCAGGTTACATAGTTGTAATGCCTTTTCTGTGTGCTGGGCTCTGGGCCCTCAGGAGGGGGAAGAAGCAGTAGTTTGTTGGTTTTGGCCCAACTCCATGAAGAAGTGAATTTTTTAGCAGCTGTAAATAAGGAAAATTGAGAGGCAGGAAGCAGACATCTCCTTAAGAGACATTGGAACTGACAGCCCTGTTCGTGGCCTTGGGGACACCCACCCAGACCAGTGTGTGTGGCTCAGGCAGAAGAAAGCACAGGAGAGTGGCAGGGGACTTAGGGGTCCCTGGTGGGGCCTTGAGGCAGGAGCATGTCCCCCTGGGAGCCTCTGTCCTGGGAAACATGTGAACTGGCCCTGGACTGCTGTGGCAGGAAGGAAGACAGCCCAGATAGGCAATCATTTTTGGCAGGGGTCTCGTCTCCTCGCTCAGCACAGGTATAATGAACTTTCCATGCTCGGCACTCTGCAGACGTTCACAGATGGAGTTGTCCTGCAGAGGCAGGGAATTAACAGTAATCCTGTGCCATTAGTGGGAGCTGGCCTGGATGCTGGTGCCATTACAAACCACCCCTGTGAATTTGGGAGCCCCACAGGCCTTCCTAGTGTCCCTAAGTCACACCCAGCATGGACACCTCATAGCAGCAACCTGGAGGGGAGACACATTATCCTGGTGACTGGGATCTCCTTCCACTCCCTCTTGCCTCTTATTTCCAGGAGGCTTTGTAATCTGATGGTTACACTATGACAACAGTGATAAATAATTTAGTTGAGCATTGTAATTAAAAATAGATGGCTGTAGCCTAAAGGTGACTTGTGGGATAATTTGTGGCTACTGTTCTACTTTATTATGAAACCTGAAAGTTACTGGGTTTGTTTAAGTACTGCTCTATTTTTTTTTCCTCTACATTTACTTTTTTCAACCTTACAAATATTTAATATGCCATGACAGGCTGTTTTTTCTGCAGTCTCTTAGGAAGAGCTGCCTGTTGGGAACTTTCCCTGCCTCGAGGATGTCAACAGATAATTTCTCCATGAGGAAAACAATAGAGATGAGTGTAAAATGAGAACTTAAAGGTAAAAAAAAAAGTGAAGCAGAGAGTTAGCAACAGTCAGCAGTTGATCTGGACTTGCTTCTTCAAATATCCTTGTACTAAATTCCCTGTTGCTCAACAGAGACTTTGAGGAAAAAGGACAGGGTAGACAAGACCTGAGTTTTTGGTGTTAAATATTTCCAGACCTCCTCAGGGCATCAGGACAGAGCAGGTCAGCTGCTGGTAAGGCTCCACACGTTGCCTTTGGGAATGGATCTCCCGTGGGAGCTGGCTGGCTGTGAGCTCTCTAAGGTGCCTTCCCCTTCCATAGGGCAACTTTTATGTGTCTTATCCCCAAAATGGCATGAGATTCATCTCTGGAGCTACCCAGGAATGTGGGGTGGGGAAGGAGAAATGGCAAGAGGTCAGTGGAAAGCCCAAATGAACCTCATCTCTGTGCACAGGTCTCCAGACACAGGACATGTTGAGGTGGGTGAGGACTGGACAAGAAGCATGTGGGCTTGGCTGCCATTCCTGATGTCTCTGTGGGCAGCTGAGCAGACTTTTTCTCAGAGGTTTTGTCTCCACTGGAGATCCACACCAGGAAGCTGCAAAGCCTGGATAGGACAGACTGGCTTCGGTCCCTCCTGGTGGCTCACAGACCTCAGAACAGCATGGGCTGCATGGAGATATGTTGGCTGTCTCTCAAAGTGCCAAGGCTTCTCTAAGATGCAGCACTTTCAAGCTGAAGAGCATCAAAACAATGGTGCCAAGAGGGTTGGAAGGGGATGAAGAAGTGTATTGCAATGAGGTGGCCTGGAGCGGTGCAGGGGCAGTGCTGGAGATGGAGAAGACAGGCTGGAAGAGAGCATGGCACGTGGCTAAGGGCACAGCAATGACAAAAAGAGGTGGCGGTGGGGTGCAGCAAGTAAGAGAAGCTCCATCATCTGTGGACGAGTGCCTGAGGAGCATCACATCACCGTATGGTAATGCTGCCAGCATAAGTCATGTCACAATGTGCAGAGCTTCCCTGAAAACAGGGAGCTGTCCCTTTTGTTCTTGAAGACAAAGGATCTCTCTCTGGATCTCCTCCAGAATGTAATGCTTTGGTGTGGAACAAGAAATTCTGTTAACCCTACTCCCCTCTCAGGCCAGTAAACAGGAGGCGCTGAGCAATCCGCTCACTTCTTCCGCCTCTCGGAAATACTGGGAAATAAATGTTTTGCTGATAGTGCAAAACAATTAGGAATGGGCATTTGTGCTTTCTTTCTGGATATGCCTTTTCCTACCTCCTTGATTAATCTTGGATGCAGATGCTAGTCGTTAGCTGCACAGCTCCGGATTTGCTGTGCATTGGCAGGACTTCACCGGTGTGTCTTGTAGCAACAAAAGCAGATGAAACATCTGGTCAGGGGGGAAAAAGAAGCCTGTGGAGCTTCCCGCCAGCTTGTCTGGGAGGGAGGAAGGGACAGGTGGGTGGAGAGGGTGCAAACAAGATAGTGTTCAAAGTGGAAAAACGTGATCTGGATTCTCCATAACAAATTTGTCTGCTCTCCCAGAGGTTCTCCAAGTCAGCGTGAACAGGATTTTTGCAATGACTGGAAAGTCCAAGCCTCTCAGTCCCGAAGGGTGATGAGGGGCAGTTTGTGGAGAGGCACGGGTGGGTGGGAACATCCTCCCCAAACTCTCTTGGGAAGTGTTGATGAGGGCCACTGCTGTTATAACTGATTGACTGCTGCTGAGCGGGGAAAAAATGGTGATATCAGATGAAGGCCATCAACCAGGCGGGGGGTGTGACACTGCGACACCGTGCCACATTGAGGATATTAATTCTCAATTAACTGTTATTGCTGAAAAGCTGTATTGTTCCTCAGGGAGGGACAGATGATGAGCTATGTCATCCTCGTTATTCTAGCTGGCGGTTCCCCAGTGGTCACTGGGAACAGACACCATTGGAACTGGCACTGGTGGCGATGGGGCAGCATCCTCTCAGGTGGCTCCTGGATGGCCTCGCCATGGTGGCAGCCCTGTGCCAACCTCACCTGGGGTGTCAGGAAGGCATGAAGCAGCCTGGGCTTGGCTGGGCAACCTCTGCTACCAGCCTGTGTGTGGGTTGAGTGTGTTCACTTTGTCTTGTTTTGGGCTGAGAAGAGCATGTTCAGGGCAGTGCAAGGTGATGTGGTTTTTCAGGGAGCATCTGAGCATGGGGGAATTGAAAGGAATGGTCCTAGTACCCTGCTGGGAAAAGTAAATGAGTGAGTGGGATCCATTGCCACTAATGAAGTGTTGTGGACACCAGTGGATGTGTTTTAGTTGGGTCAACAGGGACAGATATACTGGGGGTTACATGAGCCAGGGAGCTGGTGGGATAGTGGCCTACTCAGGCTTGGGAAAGACTGTTGCTAAAGTTCACTTTGTCCAGAAAATTGTTTTCAGTCTCTGCCCAGTGGAGCCTGTGCCAATCCCTAGCTTCACTGGGCAGAAAGGGGCGGTTTCTGTAGGACCCTTTTCTCTCTTCCCAAGAGGGAGTGTGGCTGGTGTCACGGGGTGGTTGCAATATTAGACAGTCTTCAGAGTTTAACAAGTCACCTTGCAAAGGTTTTGTGGAAAAGGCACTTAACCCGGAGGAAGAGGTCTGGTTTCCAGAGCAGTCAGCTTTGAGTGGACAGCACATACAACTTCATGTGCAAGGGTGGCAAAGCTAAGCTTTTCTCTGTAGACATCAAAGGTAAACATCATTTTAAGATAGGAAAAAAACAAAACAAAACAGGGAGGTAAGGTCCTTGCCCATGACCACAAGCAAAGAGCTGTGGAGCTATAAAAAGGGCAACCAGTTCCTGGCAGGCAGCTCCAGGTGTGGGTCCCTTGAGTGTTCTGCCTGCCCCAGGCTGAGCTGCCGGTGTCTGGGATGGGGACGAAAGAGCAGCAAAGAGTCAACTACTGAAAATTTCCTTCCTGATGCTGGGAAGGATCATCGGTTCTTCCTCAGGGTGAATCACGCTCTGGCGCTAAGCAGCTAATCCTGCTGACTGTGGCTGTCCCCTGATAAGCTATCCAGCCAGCTCTGATTAGTTTCCAGCAACTTAATTAGAAAAATAATGTTAGAAGCAATTGGAAGTCAATTATGTTTTATGTGACTAATGTTGTTAATTACTATTACTTTTGTTAGTTTGCCTAATCCACCAAGATTCTCCCATTAATAGATGTTACTAATTTGTACCTACAGTGCACTGACTTCCACCAGTGCATTTCAGAGCATTTCCCCAAACTGTCCTCTATTTTGTATTTACTCTAGATTAACATTTAATTTAAAGTTAATTATCTTGAGCTGTAAATTTCCATGGTGTCCTATAAACATCAAGCAAACTTTGCTGTCTGGGCTATTTTTACAATGTGTCAGGCAAAGAAATGCAGGATAACAGTGGGAATGCTGGAAGACATATGATTGAAAATGAAGATTGGCAGGTAAGTGAGTTGGAATAGCGTACCCCTCTCCTTGCAGGAGCTAAGTATTGCACTGGTTATGGATGGAGAAAAGAGAATCGGAGAAAACTTAAATTACCTACTCACAGACAGAGTGATCTTCCCAGTTTTGTGCAGGGGTCTCTGATTCTTCTCTGTGCTCCTGTGTAAGATGGCGCCATAGCTCAGGGGTTGGTGCTTTAGCACAAAAAGTTTAGGGAGCATTAGAGGTTGTAGGCTGGATGCAGAAGAAAATCCTTTCATCAAAGCTTTTGTCATGATTCCTTTTTTCTTTTCCCTCCCTTGTTTTCCTCCATCAGGGACTGCACTGGGGCAATCCAAGAGATCACTTGTGTGATGCTGGGTGCGGATCCCCTTGTGAGCATGGGGAGCAGCCAGGCTCCCTAGAGCTGCTGGCTGGCAAACGGGCCTTTTTGTTGTGCAGTTGCTAGAGGTGCCCCTTGCAACACTTGGTACTGTTGGGCAGGATGGTTTGAAAGCAGCCCACAAAGCGCCTGGCTTACAAACTGGATTGAGGTTCTCCAGGCAATCTCTGTAACTTCAACATGTGTTCAAGGCAAACTGTGTGCATAACTCAGCACATTTAGTTGTGTTAACAAAACTCCTTGCCAGAAAGCAGAGTGTTTATTTGGAGATGGCATTGTGATGCCTATATAGCTGTGCAAGGATTATTTTCATTCCTAAAAAAATAACAAACCACAAAACTATGGAATTTATCATATAGAAGCAGCAGTAGGAGGTCAGGGGTTGTCTGAGCACAGCATCGGGGGCTCTGTTTGTTGTGTTTGGCTTTGAGAGAGACTCCCAGTGTGATTTTAGGGCCAACAATTGATCCCCGTCTGTTTTAGTTTCCTCCTTTGATGGAGTAACAATACGTGTCTGTGCTGTGAGTTAGATCTCTCAGTGAGCTCGGTGCAGGATTGCACTGGTGGGGATTGCCAATGATAGGGATGGCAAGAGGTCCCACCTTGTCCAAAATGCTCTGGGGCACTGGATGGTCAGTAAACTTTTTTTTTTTTTTTTTTAAGCACAGATCTATCATTGGGTATTTTGTTAATAAAGGCATTGCTTAGTTTTGTGCAGTTGAATTAGTTCTCTATACAGCTGAGAACAGACTGACTGTGTCCTTTGCATTGACAGTGATTTACTGTGCGTCTTTGGTCAGGTCATTTGGCTTCCTGCTCTGCTGCAGTTCTCCACCTCAAATTGGCACAACGTTAATTTATTTCTGTTTTAATTTTCAGTGCAACTTTAATGGAAATGTTAATTTACAGTGAGTACTTCATAGAGTATTATTTGGGAAAGTGCTCTCAAGTTTTCCATATGGTTATCAGATAGTGACTGTAAAAAAACCCAGCCCTCTACTAGAGCTAAACTAACAAAGGTCATAACAGTGGTTAGTGAGAATAAAAGTAATTTGCAGTTGGTTAATGTTCCATGTGATTATTTACGGGTAGCTTTCTGACTGTTTTGTGACAAGTATCATAAACTTTGTGATTAGTTACTGGGAGAAAGCCACTGCTGGGACATGTTAACACTGTAGTTTCTCTGCCTGAAGGGTTGTGCCCTGCAGCCCTCCCTGGCTTTGCCTGTGGGGCTGGGTGTCACTGGTACAAAAGTTGTGCTTGCAAAGTAACAAAGAAAAATCCCTTTTTATTTATTTATGTCTTATTTTTCTTAATTCCCTCCTGTTGAGGCTGGGAAGCTGATGGGAAGCTCTTGCAGTGGCCTGTGGGGAGCGAGTACAACACACAAGCACTGAACAAACACCTGGGCAGGTTTCAGGCAGGAATGTTGACACCTGATCAGCAGTTCAGACCCATCATCCCTTGTGCTGTCCTTGCAGTTATCCACCTCTTTAGAAAGCTGTACACCTCGCACATGGCTTAGGGGTCTCTCTTGCATTTACTTGCCAGCCCTTTGCAGTGGCAAAGGATGGATGCTTGCTCCATCACAGGACTGCCCCTTCTCTGCCTCCTCCTTCAGTGTGAACATAGATGGATCACTGCTCTGCTTTGGTTTCCCATCTCAAAAATGGGAATAAAGCAGTTACCAGCTTTATACACTTAAATTCAGAGACCAGTCCCATAGACATATCTTAGACAAGCAGAAGATCTGGATGATCTTTTACCCTGCATCCAGCTGGCTCCTTGTGAGTGG
The DNA here is from genome assembly GCF_000700745.2 of Antrostomus carolinensis. NCBI lineage: Eukaryota > Metazoa > Chordata > Aves > Caprimulgiformes > Caprimulgidae > Antrostomus > Antrostomus carolinensis. The sequence continues at coordinate 33,556 of NW_010298428.1, forward strand.
CCTCTCCAGTGCGTGGAACTGATGTGACAAGGTTTTGGGGGGCGGTGTGGTGACAGCAAGGTGGGATGAGTGTTATGAACTGGTTGGAGTGGCTGGTTATTTTGGAGACAGTAGTCCTGCAGGATGCCTCCTGGCCATGTTCTCACCACAGCCCTGTACACTGGTCACCAGCATGGGAACACAGGGCAACTCAGCATTGCCTTTTTTCTTGAGAAGAAAATGTTTGCTGGAAAGTGTTGTGTTGGGTGCAGATGTTTTGTGTTTCTCATCCACTGAGGTCAGTTGGAGTTCTGCCAACATGAGTGACGTGTATGTAGAAGAGGCCAAAATCCTCCCGCAGACGAGTGCCGTGGGACTTGTCTGTGCACTCTGAAAGACGGTAGCTTGGCTTTTATAGCATTGCAGCCCAAATAGGACCTGAGGCAGAACTGGTGCCATTGGTGCAAACTCAGGGTAAGAAGGTCTTGTGTAGCACTGCTGGTCCCCATGGAAAGTTGGAGATGACTCATTTCCCCTGTGAATTTGTGAGCTCCTTGTCTCTCCTCCCTTTGGGCATCTTGCTGTTAGTACTGGTCTTCCAACCCGCTTGCATAATGCTCTTTGCTCACTAGTTCTATTTATAGGGAATTTAATAAGATATCAATTAAAGAAATAAAAACAAACTGAAGATGTCTGTCAGTGGAAAATTTGGAGTGAGGCAAGGTTATCAGTAGCTGTTGTTTAAAGTCTTGTCAGCTCTTTTTATAGATGGTCCCTGTTGCTGTGGGACAGCTGAGCTGGTCCCATGTGCTGGAGCAGCTGGTGACAGCCCCTGTGTGGGACCCTACCCCTCTGCTGGGACCATTGTGTTGGGTGTCCCCTGCCTCCCCTGCTTGTTATAAAACGGAGAGACGCTGATGAGAGAAGTGGACTTGAGGGAGTCCCTCTTTGTAAAGAACACACTGGACAGAGACTGCTAATTAGGTCTTGTGATTTCATGTTTTCCTGTTTGTATCCAGCATGTTTGGGGGATATGGTATTTATGGTCCTACGGGGAGGATGTGAGCTGGCATGGAGAGAGGAGATTTCTGTTCCTTCAGAGCTTTGTGATCCTCTTTCCTCTTGAAAACTCCAGCTGCAAGGAGACCAGGAAATTGAAGATTTGTTTCTGACTGAGTGAATTAGTGTCTGCCTCTCTAAAATCTGTTTCTCTAAGTTTTGCGGCACCCTAAGTATTATTTTGACTTGGTGCCTTGTACCTCTGCAGCATCGGCATTGGAAAAGCCTCCCGCTGCAGTAAGAGGCCATCCCAAACAGTCAGCAGCCTCTGGGTCTGGGGTGTCTGATGTATTTGGCTGTTCTGTGGTTTCAAAAGGGTGGAGGTGAACACACAGAAATCTTCTGACCAGGGTCCCTCCAGGCTAGGATCTCCTCTTCTGACCCTATGGGCATCAGGGTCAGTGTGCTGAGCACCAAGGCTGCACCAGCATTACCTGTGGGCTCCTGGTTTCCCTGTGCCCGTCTTACAAATTTACCTGGAAGCAAATTATTTCTGTCTAAAAGCCTGAGCTGCTTCTGTTCTGTATTCCCAACCTGGTGGTACTATCCCTTGTCTAGTGTTATACCTGTGGAGATTGTGATGTACAAAGAGAGGACTTAATTGTCTTTGCCTAGGTGAAGTCTTAGCCCCACTTGTCCCTACTGTTCTTGTCACCTCTTTCTGATCTTTTCTGCTCCTGCTGCTATGTTCATCAGCTCCTGCTGTGGCTACCTCTGATCCAGCTGCCTCTTATTTGTCAGGTACTTACTCTCTTCTCCCCTTCACCCTCCAAAAAGTTATCACACAGAACAAAGCATCTCTTCCATCCTTATTAAAAGCATGGGATATGTATGTGCATGGCTCCTGGGCTCCACCTGATACTGTTTGATCAATTGAGAGCAAGAGGAAGGAAAGTGCTGAGTTGAGAGAATTCAATAGGCACTTTTAAAAAAAGATATGTCCAAAAACACAAACATGATCTCATGCAACAGAGACATTGTCATCTGGGAACTACAAAGGGCTGAGTCTTTGTGTCTGGGCAAACAAAGGGACAGAAATAGCAACCCAGAAATATTAGTACATTGTTAAAATGATCCTCACTCCCTGACCATATGATTTATGTGGAGCAGAAACCGGGGCAGCTCTGCTTTGCTGCTTTATGTAAGTGAAGAAGAGTGAAACACCAGTGAAAACCCCTGTGCAAGGCTTAGCTCTGGATGCTTCTGTAGCATCAGAGAAAAAGCACTGCTGTGGTCTCTAAATCACCAGAGTGGTTTCTTCATGCCTACATTAGAAGATCAGCCTTCATGTCATGCTGTGGCTGAAATGCATCTGATGCCACTGCTGCTTCTAATTTAGGAATATCACTTGGAGGTTATCAAATAAGCAATACTTTGATCCTGCCTTGGCATCTGCATACCTGGCAGCATCCTGAGGGCTTGCTCTGGGTGTCCTTCTTACCAGCTGTCTCCCATTACCATTTCTGTCCAGGAAAACCAGGCCAAGACCATTCATGGAAAAGAGCTGTGAAGGGGAAGCAGGACAAACTGGGTTCACAAAAGGTCCTCAGGGAGAGAGAGCTGGGTGGAGGAAGGAAGCGTGTTTCAGAGATTGGTCTCAGTCTGGTTTATTTTCTATTTAGACTGTCCCAATCTATCCCAATCCCTGTACAACCTCTGGTGCACTGCTATCCAGTAGCCACCTTGGACCAGCCCTGTAATGGGCCCTGGGAAGCCATGGACTGCAAGGGTGCAGAGCTGTTAAAAATGTGTTTTTGAGGGATAAGAGGTAGAACTGGCACTATGCCTGTGGGTCAGCATGAGACCCTGCTCCACTGAACCATCTTCCTTTTGTCTTGCTATCTTCTGTGGAAGGTTTTTTTTTTCTCAGGATCCCTTTCAAAAAAAAAACCAAAAAAACCTGGATGCCTGTGTTTGTGCAGATCAACCAACATACTTCCATCATTACAAGTCAGTGAGTCACAAGAACCATAATGACTCTATCTTAAAAATAACGCCAAAGCCCTAGTGCAATTACTGTGCAGGCTGGGATGTGTTCTTGCATTCCCCAGGGAAAGTCGGAGGCAGACAGAGGAAGAGACCTGGGGAGAAATGGTCATGTTCATGAATAGGCTTTGATGACTTTTCATATCTGCTTTTTGTCCTCTTTGCAGCTCAGCTTTATGCTCTGATGTGAGCTCTGTGAAATGGATGTTTCCTTTCAACCCTCCTCACAGCCATTCCTTTTGCCTTTGTCTCCTTTTCTTCCCCTGCCTCCTTTTTTGGGGAGGGAGATTTAGAAAGATCTCATCTGTTAATAAAACTGTGCCTGCTCCAGCCACTTCAGCATTAGTGTGAAACAAAGAATGTTTCAAATGCTCAGCTCTTTTCTCTCCTCAGCAATGGGAGGGAGTGGAAGAGGAGAGGCAGGGTTATTTCCTGATGATGCTCTATTGACAAGGAGCTTTGCATCAAGCTTGAACCTGGTCCATTGATAAATGTGCAAACTCCCAGCTTTGAGTCCTTGGGGAAAGAGAGTGCTGCCCTGCAGGATGTCATATTCCCTGGCCCAGTGTGGGGACACCCTACTCTCTGCCTTAGGGTTCAGCGGAGGAGAGGCAGAGCATGCTGAGCACCTGGGCGCTCACCCCACCTGCAGGGCTGGAGCAATTCAAGGGAGCTCTGGACAGTCATAGAAACCAAGACACTGGTGCAGATCAGTCTTGAGGTGACTCCCTTAACCTCTTGTGACATTGTTCTCCCCATTTGTAAAATGAAGGATAATGCCTCTCCCTTTCTAGAAATTACTCAGTTGTTTAGTTCTTTTGGATGTCTGAACACATGGCACCCTTAGGTCTCCTAATAAAGGAGACTCTAGCACAGCAGGAGTGGTTTTCCCTTAAGTGTCTTTTCCTAAGGCAGGACAGTAAGGCACATTCTTGTTTATCCCCAGACTGGGAATAGGTAACGGTAGTGCAGGAGGACAGCAGCCCCTGTCCACAGGTGGGGGAGAGCAGTGGTCAGACCTGCACTGTAAAATAGCTGCAGTACAACTTCTTTTGTGACCTAATCCATCAATTATACCCATGACTTGTTTTGAGCTGCTGATCTGTCCATGTCCTTTTGTGACCCCAGGGGTGACCCCTCTACGACAAGGACTATGTGGGGTGAAGTGGCACATGCCATCACTTGCATATCTCCACGGACATGTGCTGGTGGCCTCAGCTTTATCATCTTTGTCAGTGTTATCAGACGAGGCTGGTGTTGGAGAGCTGTATCCCAGAATAATCCAACAATAATAAACTCAAGCATGAGACAAGACTCTCTTAGAGATGCAGGAAAATTCAGACACATTTAATGAGAGACACAGACACAACAGGTCACAAGTAAGGTATTCTTTAATTTTATTTTTTGTGATATTTAATATATGAAGATTGGAGACTGGAACTGCCCTTGCTCAGCCTCTTGGTTTTCCTGTTTATTTTTGCTTTTTCACTGTTCAGGGCAGAAAGTGCGACTCTTTCAACTGCCTAGTTTCAAGTTACCTTTTCTGAATATCTCTGTGTCTTCTGCTATATTTTCCACAGCTCTTCATGGTGACTCCCCAAAACCTCACTGCACAGCTACATAACAGGTGGCTGTTTCTCTCCCTCTGACAAATAATGGGAAAAGCACTTGTTGGAAAGATATGTTGTAAGTAGTTGGTGTTCAGACCCTTGGATGTGGCTATATCTTTGAAGGAAAAGTCCCAGACCCTCAGTCCAGAGCAACCTCAAAGACTCTGGAAGATTTGGTCTCCTTCCAGAAATCTTGACTCTTTAATTAAAAAAAAAAATCAAAAAACAAACCAACAACAAACTGGCTCCCTGTGCTCAGCTGGCATATCTGCTCTGGCCATGGGCTTTCCACCAACTCCTCAAGTATGTTGTGATCATCACCTGCACTCTGTCTGCTCTGGGCTTTGGCCCAGAAGAACTGTACATCATATTCAGTTGTGTCGTACTGTACTGGCTGCTTTTGGGAAGAATGAGACTGCTGAACTTATTTTGCCTCTGACCTGGGCAGATAGAAACAGAGGTCTCCAGATGGGCAGCCAAAGGGCTGTGCTAAGGACTGGTGCTCCACCTCATTCTGATCTGCCTTTTCTAGCCAAACTGTAGATCCCTGAGGCACGAGTTAGACCTTTGCTCCTTGCCCAGATGCTCTACAAGACAGTGAGCTCACCCAGACTACATCCCAAGTGGAGTTTCTTATCAGCTGTCCACTTCAGCCTGAGGGGTTGGTTGATACTGAGCTGGTGCTGGGAATGTGTGGTTGGAAGTCACTAATTGTTTAATGCATAATGTTATCACTGTTCTAGTAATAGCAGTGGTCCAAAATGAAGTGAAAGCTCCAGCTCTTCTTTGCTATCTCTTTCCCAGAACTCCTAACCTCCTCAGTGCTGCCTGGTCCTTTCCATTGCTTTCTCATGGGGAAGCTACTGCACAAACTCTGGCCTCTTACCTGCGCACATGAGATCTGGACCCTTTATTTGCTGAGATACTGCTTCCAAGTCTTACCCTTAAGATTTAGAAAAGCAAATTGCCTCTCTAAAATATGCACTGAAAAAAGAAGAACTGCTCCTCACCTAGAACAACACCATTTCCTCCCTCAACAAAATACTCCTCTTACTTGAAATAAATAATTGTTGAGAAACTGTTATTCTTAAAGGGGGTTTCTATGATGGCGTGTTTTGTCCAGCTGGGTCATCAGCCAGAAAGGGCGTTGGGCAGTTGTGCTTCTCCAAATTAATTCTCCTAAGGATACAGGATTTGGGCATTTTCTCTGTTTCTTGCACGCATTAGGCATGTGATGTCTCTTAAGATAAGTTTCTCCAAGTAGCTATAAATTATTAGCAGCTGTAGCTAATTAATCTTGAGGGTTTACTGGTAAGATTGTCTAGCACACATAAAATAAAAGTATTCTTGGCCAATTTTTACAGTTTACAATCTAGATCTGTTAGTTACTTGGTATATGATTTTGGGCAAGTCATGCATCTCTTGCAACTGAATTTATTCCAAATAATGCTAGTTCTGGTAGCTCTTACCAGCTTTTGTAGACTACTTTGAAGCTGCATGAGATTAAAACTATAAATAAATTACTAACTAGCCCTGGCATAATTCCACAAGTACTTTATCTATTGATATGGATATTGACTCCAGATAAAAGTATTGTCCTGTATTGGTGGTGATATTATTGGAATGAGGTTTTAATCCATAACTATGAAGACAAATGAGATTTTTTTTTCAAAGGAATGTATTCTCTTGCATTATTCACTGTGCCTTGGAGCTTTAGATATTGAAAGTCTGATTGTGACATGGCTTTTATTTATTTCTTCAACTGAAGAGGAACCAGACTGCTGCTCTCAGAAGTGTCTTAGGATCCTAAATCTACCTTGAAAATAAATGGGGTTCAAGTACCTGAATTACTTGATTTTTATTTTTTTTTAATACCATTTTAATTAAGTTGTATTCTGTGTAGTAGCAAGAGAACGTACTGTGATCAGCCTCAGTCAGCCACGCTCCCTGTTCTACCTACATATGCTAAATGTATAGAGATCATACCTTTACCAGTGGGCGGTTGGCATTCTGGATAAGGACCTGCCTCTGAGTCAGCTCTAATAGATTTAATTCTCCTGTTCAAGCAATAGTGGCTTACACTGCTCAAGTGAAAAACCCTTCTGGGTTGTGTTGCTCTAGATAAAGTATTACACGCTGTACAAACTCATAGTATGCTTCATAGACTGATTTAAAAACCATGTTATGCTCTCAGCCTTAATGTGCTAAAGAACAGCCAGGACCTTGACAGCTTGCTAAATAGGAGTAGTGATTTGGAACTGTTATTTGCAGAGTGTATGTGTCTGGCTGAACAGCCCAAATTGTAGCCTCTGTGAGAGTAGTTGCAATTAATTACATATTGCTGAGAGATTCTGGCCTGGATTCCTGCCTCAGTCCCACATAGGGAACGAGCACAAAATTGACAGGGTGGTATGAAGCAAAACAGAAAATTAAGAGGGGATGAAAAGCCTTGTTGGTGATTAGTTGGGCAGGGTGGGGGGAGAGGGAAGGAGGAAGAAGAGATGAGTATTTTCTAGCAATACCTGGCCTGAGAAAAGTTGCTGGCACCTATCGTAGGGCATGGCTCAGGACATGGCTGTGTGCGCGGTCATGCCCTGAGACCAGGAGCTGTCTAGCAGGAACCCAGCTCTCGCCTTGGCTGTGCAGCTGTGTGAAACAGTGGGATTAGACCAGAAATGTACACACATTTTCTTTTTTCCTTACTTTGGTAGACTGATCACATTTTACCTGTAACATCTCTGTAATTCTCATTATTGGAATAAGCAACGTAGAGTTTGACTGTCCTGGATAGTGGTCTGTCATGGTTTGCTCTAGCACAGGTTTTCTGGAGGTGCTGGAGTGCCCCATGCATACAGAAAAGCAAAGCTATTTCTTTCAGTTTGATGTACTACTCTGAGGATTGGATCCAGTTCTCCTGAGGCAGTATGAAGTCTGGTTCTTGAGGAATGTCTCTAAGAACATTTGGAAGTTGGTTTGTATTTAAAACAAACAATCAAAAAAACCAAAAACCCAAAACCAGCCAAAAAACCGCACAGTCAATGCAAAAACAGCACCTGTTTATTCAGTGTTAAGAATAAGATGTTCCTTAATGGCCAGACGGAAAGGTTGCAGGGAATTCTCCTTGTAGCTGAAACCCTTTAATGGTTATTGCAAACCCCTCCTCTGAGCTGAATACATATTTGTACCAGGAAATTGAATTAGAGCTTCTTACTTCTAGACAACTTCATTGAGACTTGGATAACCTCAAGTGAAACTCCACTGAGTTGCCTGTGTGAAATGTCTCTGCTCTGCCCTGGTCCAAAGGCCACCAAAAGCATCTTGCTGTCCTCCTGGCCCATACCCTTGGCAAAATAACAGGACATGGGGTGGAAGTCTGGCTTGGATGCTCCCAATATGAAATTCTGGGGTCCTTATAGCCTTGGCAGGAAAAACACTCCAAGGAGGAAACCATTCAAAGGTTGAAGTATCAGACGTTCTCTTGCACTGAAAAACACCTGCATCTCCTGTTCCCTATTAATTATTAGAGATGTTCAGCTGACACAGTATGGGGATGAGTTCTTTCCTTCAGTGATGCTTTAAAGCTGGTTCACCCTGGAACTGCTGTGTGGTTCATAACTTGCTTCTCTATTCCTGCGTGCTGACATGTGCCAAGCCTGTGGCATCCAGTGAGCAGAGTGTGGTCATGGAGGCTGATGGCACTTGCCTTAGATCCCGACTTCTGTGGTTTTTTGTTAATTAGGAGAAGTTGCTTGTGAGGAAAAAGATGTGTCCATTTCCCTACTCGTAAAATGGAAGTTCTGCTTCTCTCAATCTCATAGTACTTGCCAAATGTTTTTAGATAGACAGATGAAAAGGAGCTCAGAGGAGGGATCTCAAGGGATATGAATTAGCTATTGGCAGACCTTTGACTGGAGTTAATGAGATGGAGAATTAATAACCCCATGGGTGGGTTAAGCTACAATAACTATGTACCTTTTTTCATAATTGATGATCCCCTCAGTGCAGCGATCACTCGCCAGTGTCGAGTTATGAATACTCAGTCACCTGGTGCAGCTGTAATTAATCCCTCCATCCCCATATGGTAGGCAGGTGCTGTGGTTTCCATTGGGGATTTGATCCATCCTTGCTCCGGGTGTTGGGTTTCCCTGTGGGACGCTGAGGCACAAGGGCAGGAGTGCTGCCTGCTCAGCCCCTGGGAAGGTTCTTTGGTGTCTGATTGCTGAACAAGAGCCAGGACCTGCTGCAGGGCTCTGATCCGCTCCTGAGAGAGTGGGTGCAAGAGTGCCAGGGGGTTTCTTACCTTCTGTGATGGAAAGCAGCCCTCTGGTGATAATCAGCTGAGGAAGGTATCTGGTCATGTATGGCACGATGTCTCTGAGGAACGAAGTGAAGAGAGGCAAGTATAGCAGCTTCCAAGGTAGGAATGCCAAATTGTCCCTAAAGCTCTGTAATTAACATATCCAGGTGTTTGGCACAGTGATTACCTGATGTGTTGGGAGTACGTGCAATCCATGTAAAAGGAGGTACAGAACAGTGGGATAACAATTAAAAAAAAGGTACTTAAAACCTTTGGCATCTTTTCTTACGGTAGCTGTGAGGGCCTGGTGTTTTGGACAAATTTTAGTGACTTTTTTTTGGAGTCCAAGGAGCAAAACTGTAGTTTTCCTGCTTTTACTGCTTTCTGCATTTGCAGGTGGCCTGTGTGCTGCTAAAGCAGCTGATGGCTTCTGCTCAGATAGGAACAGCCTTGTGCTGGGGGGTAAACCAATCCTCCCAGAGCGTTAAAATCTTCTGTGATGAAAAGGGCCAGACAGACTGTACAAGTCACTGTTTACGTTCCAGACAGGACATGCTGCACTCAAAGCTGAGTAATGAATCTGAATTAAATTGTTCCTGGTAGGCTGATGCACCTCAACTGACTGCAGCGGAGCTGCCTGGGTTTACATGAGCTGGCAATCTGGCTCTGTCTATTTGAGTTGCTTTCTCTCTAGACCTCCTTTGTAACTGCTATCGGTCCCTGGGGCAAAAACTGCACTTGCCCCCACTGGTTGGGCTGGCCAGGTTGGAGCATGCAATTTTTGGCTTCTGCAGAAAGCCTGGGCTGCCTCCCCCTGCTCTGCTCCCCCGGCACTGCTTGGGGCGCTGGCTGTGCTGCAAGTCATGGAAACATCTAGCTCTGAGCGGGGATGCTTTCTGGACCAGGGCCAGCTTCTTAAGCTGAGTCTGCTTCCTAGCAAACAAGGTAGTATTTTGTCAGACTGTGGCCTCTGGGACCAGCTCCTTGCTCTTCAACTACTCCAGCATGCTCTGGGCTCCTGCAAGGAAATTGCTGATGCTTAGACCTTGTCTTCATAAGCACAGTTTTAAACCAAAACAAAACAAGCCCAGTTTGTCTTTGCAATGTGATAGCTACTCCTTGTTTTATTAGGACCAAGAGAATTTTTCTATAGCATGTCCTGGTCAAAGTCAGATATTTGCATTTCTGAGAGGTTCAGGGCTTTCTGGTCTTGCCATGTATCACCCACAATGCACCCAAAGCCTGCAGGCACCTGCTCTAATGGTGTGTCTTCTTGTCACTTAGGAAGCAGGTACATGCAGTTAGGGGTGCAGCCTCCCCATCCCTGGGCACGGAGCAGGGAGGTGAACGCAGGAGGCCACTTGTGTCCCGTTTCTTTGCTCTGTCATCTCCAGGTTCCCTTTACTCCATTTGTGTTTTATTGAAGGCTGGTTGGAGACACTTGGGAACAAACTGGTTTTGGTTGATTTCAGCAATTCTCATATCCCTCCCTCCTGATAAGCATTGTGCTGCAGAAAAGCCCTGTGCTTTCAGGTGATGGAAGAAGAAGGGTAAGAAACTTGAAGGGAAAGCAGCAGGGCCATGGTTCATTGGTTAGGGCACTTAATCTTTGTAGTTTATGCTGAGTTTTGCGTTAAGACATTGTAAATGGAAAAGTGACAAGTATTGGTCCAGTGCCTTGTCATGTGCTATGTAAAACAAGATAAACATGGTTTCTGAAATTCTCTGCCTACCAGGCTACTAAAATGTGATTCATAAAGCAGTCAAACTTTTTTGCTCCGCTGCTCCTAGATCAAGAGAAGCCATGTGTACCTCTGTTGTGACAATGAACGTGTCCTTTCTGGAGCTCTTTTGAAGGCTTCTGTCTTCAGAAGACCATGAAAAAAAATCCCTTTCAAATCTGGGATAGTAATCTCTATCAAGAAAGTTCAAATTCTGAAGAAACAAAATGCTGCTTCCCTCAGCTGAGTGCTTCCATCAACCCCTGAATCAGTAGCAAAAGTGTGTCCTCCAAACTGTTAAACTCTTGCACCCATTTCCATATGCACAACTGTAATTTTCAGCAAGTTCCTTCAGACTGTGAGACTGGCAACCTCCTCTGAAAGCTCTCTCCACCTTGGTTGATTTCCAGCGGTAGCCTAGATCCATACAATATCTTTGAAAGCAAAAGGACTTGTTTTAGGAGCACCTGCCCAAGGACATATTTTCCATAATTAATTCTTGCAGCTTTTCTGAAGATGATGGTTTCCACAGTGGCAGGGCGGAGAAGGCACAGAGACTGTGGAGGTGTTGGATATCGTGTGCCAAAGCCCAGGCTGAGGGCTTCTTGCACTTCACAAGGGTTCGTGGTGTGCATGTACAGAGAACTAGCGCCTGGGTTTTAGACCACCTGCTTACAAAAGCAGCTCTTCCACTGATGCAATGATACACTTGGAGGCAGGCCAGCCGTCTGCATTTCGGAGAGAGGTTCAAGGCACTCTTCTCACCATGTACCTCCCACAGCACGCCCAAAGCCTGCAGGCACCTGCTCCAACCATACGCCTCGTTGTTGTGGGTATGGGTTTAGGTAACAGCACAGCTTCTGTTCCTTTCAGGAAGAAACGGAGATGAATACAGGAGGCCACGTGTGCCTGATTTATACATTCTGTCATTTCCTTGGGTTCTCTTTATTCCCTTCTTGTTTTGTTGAAGGCTGTTTGGAGACATTTGGGAACAAATCAGTCAGAGCACAGTACATGCTGCGCACTTGCTGATTAGCTTGGATGCAGGATAAACATAATATATCCAACTAAATTTATTTATTTTTGGTGAATTCATTATCTGGTCGCAGCCAGCAGAGGCTGAGCCCAGTGACATGCAACATGCAATGATAGGGGCTAGGCTGTGAATTTAAAACCTTTGCTTGCCCACCCAGGCATCACACTTCTCTATTTCTTTCCACTTAATTATGTTCTTTTCTGTCCCCAGAATAGTAATCAGCTGGAGATCAGAGTTTTCTACCCACTGTTTTTCTCAGAGGGGTTGTGTTGGTATAGTGGATGCTGCCTGTCATAACCCCTCCTCCAAAATATGAAGTATTTAAAATAGCCAACTTTGGAATTTCTCATTCCTTTTGTTTCCTGTCACAGTCTTTACTCAGGAAAAAAGTGAGATGTGAATGAGTCTCAAAGGGCACTGCCTGGGAGCCTCTGCCTCTGAGCTCTCCTGCCCCGAGTTGAAGTGAGCCAGAGGAGAAGTGGCAGGAGTTGTGCCGAGCATTGGCCATTTGGATCTTGAATCACACATTTGCCTCAATCGTTTCTTATTTCAGGGGCTTGACCTTTCCACCTCACAGGTGGAGTGTTCACAGTGTCTGTGCGTGTCACAGGCACACAGTGTGTTCTGCTCCTTCTGCACAAACAACACCTGCTGCTGGTACCTCAGCCAGCCTGCTGCCATCAGCCCACCACATGTATTGCCTGAGAACTCAGGTGACTTTGCTCAGTGATCCATGTGGGCATTCCTTTCCCACTTCTAAGGTTTTTAGGGGGTTTTTTTGTTTGGGTTTTTTTCCCCTTTATTGATAGCTTCTGACATTTTTGAGAGAAGCTAGTGTTAACATTGTGAAAGTAATTAAACCACCAACCAAAAAAGCATGAGAAAAATCTCAAGGAATTAGAGAAAACTTGTTTTCATTTAAGTGAGCAAATTCTGTAAAGAATAAGCAGGAAAACATGATCTTCCCCGTTGTCATTTCTTTATAAGAAACAGCCTGGACCCTGTGAACTGGAGTGTGCATGAGGGATGTATGTTTTCTGTGGGAGCTCAGCACCAAGGAGTTGTGTTCCCCAGGTTGGAGGCAGATGGGACCCCAGGAGCAGGCTGAGTCTTGCTTTTGTGGGATGCTGGTTCATCTCCTGTCCCACCAGCTGATGCAGTCTCCTGCAGTCTGTGTACCTCTTGATCTTTTATTCCAGAAATCAGGACTGGTTTTGGTGTTTTTCCCCCTAATTTTCTTTTAGAAAGAGTGAAGTCTCTACTGACCTACCAACCACAACAAACAGCAGAGTATCCTGTCGCCTGTGAGTCTGCCCCTGTCAGCCCTTCTCTGGTCAGGGCTTATCTCTGATGTTGGAGCCTGGCCTGAGGTTTGGATAACTCTGCATTTACAATTTAGAATACTATAATAAACAAGCAAATAACAGCCCCTTTCCCAGACACACACACATATGCATGTACACATATACATACAGAGCAATGCTTAATTCTTGCAGTCCATGGGCCTGGGGCTGTTTATATACAGCATTGTATGTTTATATGTGGAGTTCATCTCCTCAAGTGAAGACAGATTAAGCAGCGGGGTGAATAGACCAGTTATGTGAACTATGGGATTTCCAACCTAGAAATACTGCCAAGACCAATCCAGACAAATTGGTAGCACAGCAGTGTTTCTCATTAATGCACATGGAAAGTTGTGCCTTGCTGATAATGCACAACAGTATCCTGTTGGGAGGTTTGGGAACCCATCTGGGAGCAGCTATCAGAGCTGTATTCCAGGCTGGGCTGAGTCTTCTTGCTTTTCTCTGTGTTTTCTCTGAGAACTTGCAGGGAAAATAAAAAAGTGCAACTCCCGTGCATTGACATCCCTAAGTTTGTGGGAATATTATTATGTGAGTGGTGTAGTTTGCTGGATAGAAACAGGATTATTACAGCTTCCCTTCCCTCCCTGCAGCCGTTCCATATATATGTGGTTTACTGGGTAAGTGGTTGTGGTTTCTACCTTCCCTCCCAAAACAAATTATTTCAACCTTGAAAATAAGATTATCTGCCATGATTGTGTGTGGTGGTTTTCTTTGCTGCTGTGGGTGTTGATGCTGATGCACAGATTTGTGGGTTGGCCTCTTTTGTATTCTGCACCTAGCACTCTCCTATCCTCCCCAGTCTCTGCACTTTTAATACTTCACGTTCTCCCAGAGACAGCACAAAAAAAATGATGGGCTTGTGGTGGTGCTGGGCTGACCTGAGACTCGGTTGCTGATTCTGCTGGGAAATTCTGGGGAAACACTGGACAAAAGAAAAGAACCAGGTCTCCATGTTCCCACTCCTAACCAATTTTTTCCTATTTTTTTTCCAAGAAAGGGAGAAAAAAGTGCATTCTTGATCCAATTACTTGTTTATGGCAGACTCTGGAGCAGAGGGTGTGTCTCCAGTGTTTGGCACAAAAGGTCACAGTCACCATCAACCAAATAACAAGAGAGGCCACTTGGTCTCATTGTTCAGGGACCAGTGTCAGAAGGGTAAAGGAAAATCCCAGCAAACCCCAACAATCCCTGGTGGGCTGGACTGGGAGGTGCCCTTATATTTTCTCTTGGAAAGTGCTTTGTGTCTTCAAATTGGCATTTGGACTTCAGACTTACTCTCTCTTGCTGCCTGTGATGTGCACCTCCAGGATGCCATGGGTTTTGCCCTTACTTAAAACACAGCTGCTATTTTTGGCAAGTGCTCGCGTGGGTCTCTGTATTGGAGTTGTGGGGAAAACCCCTGATAAGGCACACAATTGTACCGCAGCCGGTGTGGCGGGGGGTTTGTCTGCCGCTGCCCAGACAGCGTGGCTGGTTCCAGCAGCGTTTGCGTTGGGACCTTCTTGCCTTTCTTTGTGTTGGAGGAGGAAGCTGGCAAAGGGCTCGCATTGTTCAGAGCTGGAGAACAACAACTCCTGGCTTGGGGTGGGACCTGACCAGGGCTTTTGACTTGCTCCATCATGATGAACTGATAGTGCACCCTCAGCAAGTTTGCTGACGACA
>NW_010298429.1:0-9755 GCF_000700745.2 Antrostomus carolinensis
CCTCGGCCGCTCCTCTGACCGACCGGGCTTCAAACCGAACTCCGCCCTGGCTGCTGGTCTGGTCATGCCCTGTCACCTTCCTGGGGAGAAGGGGTGTTCTTCTCATACACCTTTCTGTTTTGCCTGCTGTAGCATTCATCCCCTGTACTCACAGAATCACAGAATGTCAGGGATTGGAAGGGACCTCAAAAGATCATCCAGTCCAATCCCCCTGCCAGAGCTGGAACCTAAATGAAATTACACAGGAAGGCGTCCAGGTGGGTCTTGAATGTCTCCAGAGAAGGAGACTCCACAACCTCCCTGGGCAGCCTGTTCCAGTGCTCTGTCACCCTCACCATAAAGTTTTTTCTCAAGTTTAAGCGAAACCTCCTGTGTTCCAGCTTACACCCATTGCCCCTTGTCCTACTCCTTCCACTGACTTCAGCTAACAAACTGGAGAAAATAAATGGCAGCATCGATGCCATCAGGATCTGTACATTCCACAGTTCATTCCAGGATCCTAACAAGTCTATTAGACTTATTTCAGTGCACGCTATTTCAATAACAAAATAAAGAGAGCAAGATTTTCCTTCCAGTCTGGCAGGTGCTTTCTCCATAAAGAGAGTGCTAGGAACCACCTTAAAGACAGCAGCTGACATGTCAAGCACGATAAGGAACATATTCAAAGGCACAGCGGTGGAAAAATCTACTTAAAGGGGGTATAGCCATTCCAAAATTCACACCATTAAAGTGAAAGGTGGATGCTTTATCCTGCTTCCTTTGAGGAAATACGATAAAGCAATGCCATCTTACTTACAAGGTGGTGACATTTACATTAATCCACAGCTTCTGTGAAAGTAGCCATTAATCTTCAGGCATAAGAGACCAGGCTGGCTTGTGGATGCAACCACTTAATACATCTGAGCAGCTTCTGGTGCTGCAGCTTCATTTAATCTATAGCTGTCTTTTGACAGAGCAGTGTGAAATTTTTCTAGTGTGAGCTGGAGGCAGCTGAAGTAATCCTGCTTGCTGTTTGTGAAAGCAGTGGGGAGTTCTGGACGCTGTCTCATGGGCTGCTGAAACCTTCCTGCTCCACCTGCCACACACACCACACAGAACTTCAATATTAAAAAGTATTTATCACCAGGGATAGTGTGACTGACTTTTCAGCCCTGCTACCTCTGAAAGCTGCTGGCGTTTATTCGGGTAGCCTAGTAGATGATACTAAAGTCCAGTTTTGCAGTGCCTGGCTTGGCATAGCTGTCAGGGCCCTTGACTACCCTTACAGAGAGGGGGGAGACACCACTGCTCCCCAAAAGCATTTGGCAGCAGTTCAGTAAGGTGCCCACCGGCCACAGAGGAAAACGAGCAAACAAGGCAGTAAATAAGGCAGGTTAGGACATAGCCAGCCCTGCCAAACTGGAGCAGAACTGAGCTCCAAGGATAGGCAGAAATTTACTGGGAGAGACTTTGCCTCATAGAGCTTTTCAAGTACCTGAGATACTGGGTGAAGTTTCAAGGCTTGTGTTTCTTATTTATCCCAGATGGCGACCCCCCCTCAATCCAGTTGTGAGCATGGGCTTGGCATGATTATCTCTACATACAGTAAGCCTGAAGAAAAGCAGATTTTTCTAAGCCCTGAATGTCTGGGCTATATTTGTCATCATATGGGTGCGGAGCAGAGAGACCAGTGTGCAGGCAGAAGGCTTTAAGCACTGGTGGGATGCCCGAGAGGACTTGACTTGTCCGGACAAGAACTGGCACTTAGCTTTCCCCAAGCTCCTGCATCACTGTGTTATACACCCCGGTGAGGTGAGGTGAGGTGAGGTGAGGTGAGGTGAGGTGAGGTGAGGTGAGGTGAGGTGAAGAAGGCTTTCCCATGTCATTTAGTTTTGACTGGGCCTGGGCAGTATGTACTTTAGCTCTAAAAATCAAAACACCTGTTTCTTATGTACATCACAAGTGCAGAGGAAAACTGTTACCGGGATCTCCACTGTCCTGAGTGTCCTGATACCTAGGGGATAGGAAACAGACTCGCTTATCTGCTGTCACACCCTGGCAACCGCAGCAAGGAGCAGCAACTATTAATTCCTTCAGCTAGCTTCTCTTGTGGTAGCCAAGATTCCTATGTGAAGAGACTTCCCTCTTCCATTGGCTCCTATCCTAGAAGCCTGCCACATCACCGTGAGCTCTGCAGGAGGGAAAAGAGAAACAGCAGCACTTTTTGTACAGGAAAGGCAGATGAATCACTGGGATCTATCTCCTGTGTGCTGAACACGTCACTGCTGCACCACTGGAAGACCTGTGTGGTCACCCCACTGTGGAGGTGCATCCACCTCAGCCCTCCAAAGCCTGGTCATGTTCACTGATGACTTCAGAGTGATCTTTTCTTACCTTAAAACACGATGTGTGTTGGAGTTTACAGCATGTGACAGTGATTAGCTCAGTAAATTCAAAATCTTATCCCTTGGCAGCATTGTGCGTATTACACTCTGGGCTCTAAGTCGGATTTCTTGTTCTGATTTGCAAAAAACAACATTGGCACTCAGCTATGTTTTGTAATGAAGGAGGAGGGAGATGAGAATCAAACTGCATGAAGGAGGCACAGCAAAAACTGCTTAAGAGCAAAACAGACCCAGTTGTTTTGTGTCGTTTTCCTAATGGCTTTTTCATACAGTGAGCAGAGGGAACATATATACTTACACACACGGGGAGGAAAAAAAACAACCACCAAGCAAAACCACCAATCAACAAATGAACAAAACCCACAGAACTGAGACAAGTAATTTACCTGCAAGCTGTAGCAAGGCTGGTAGTAGGATTCTGAGTTGGTCTGGGCTCAAGCATGACCTGCTGTGTGTGCTGACACAGAATCTCTCCTTGTTCCACCTCTTCATTCTCCACATCCAGAGAATATTCCATCTTCATCAAAATGTTGGTGTCACAGAGAGTACTTCCTAGTTCAGGATTCACTGATTCTGAGGCAGACAGCTCTCCTGACCCTGTAAACCATATACTCCAAAACTTCACACAGTCAAAAGCCACAAGAGAGAGACATCATGAACCTCAAAAAGCTGAGTGGAAGGAGAGTGCCAAGAGAAGTCTCAGGCAGCTGGGAGCTCCAGCTCCCCAGGGCTGTAAGGCAGAGCTGGTGCAGATGTGGAGCTGGATCCCAGGCCAGGGCAATCCACACCTGCTCCTTCCCACCTTTGGGGATTCTCCAAAAGGAGCCTTTCCAGTGCTATTCAGGCTGGCTATCTGTGAGCGTTGCTTGCTCTACTGCTACCCTGTGCCTGCCTGCTACATGTGGTGTAGCCGTCTTGGCTTCTCTCCCCCTGAAAAATAATTTCCCCTTCTAGAGAAACATCCTGGTCACGTTACACTGCATGACACAAACACCTGATATCACTGTAGGCGAGGGTGTTCCTTGCATCTGGACAAGACAATGATCCTGATCCTGTCAGATAGCCTGGGCTGAGTGATCTTGCTAATAGGAGAATAAAATAGAGCTGATCATTAATTTTCTGGGGCCTGAAAGTGGTGAGACAAGGCTGATATCCTGCAAATAAGAAAGTGGTTATCTTGTTGCTGTCTGTCACTGTTTGAAATGTTGCACAGATAGAGCCACTGTTTGAATGAATGGAGCAGGCAAAGGGATGTGACTTAATCCCTGAGGGTGAGTTTTGAGAAGGCTGAAGGTTGAACCCTTTGACTTTTGGCTGCTGGCTGCCTCTTGCCATTTCCACGAGCACAGACACCAGTGTCAGACAAAGAAAAAGCTTCAAAACTGGAACTTAAGTCCTACTTGTCAGTTCTCCCTTCCAAAGCAATACAGTAGTTTCCAGAACTGCACTTTGCTTCACATTCTCAATACCATATTTTGATAGAGTTCTTATGGCATAAAATCTTGCCTCAGTACTCAGATAAGCCTAGCATATTCATCCATGTCGTGTCTGATTGCTACCTGCTTGCTCTCAGAGAAAAGCTTGACAAAGATATCAGAGGATGTTTCTTGAAAGAGATGATGTCGTGTGGATTAACCCAGTTTTCAAGAGATTTCAGTTCTCTTCCCAGCTCTGCCTGCACCATTCTGAACAAGTAACTCTTTTTACTGGTCACACCATTAACTGCAGGGCATTAGCATGCATTTATTAATGTATACAGTGCTCTTGTATTTATTGAACTAAAGACTACACATAAGGGATAAAAATCAGGCTGGACAATTGCTATGAAAAAAGCCCCAGGTCACTTCTTCTTCTTCATATGGCTTCTACAATATGGAAGGACAAAATGTGTGTCTTCTACTTTCTGTACTCATTGCAGAGCCACTCTTTTTGCTTCTTCCTTTTTTTTTTTTTTTTTTTTTTTCCTTCTTTAAGGTTGATAGCAAAGGACTGGAATCAAGTTAGTTATGATTGTTAGTCACTGCATCCATGGGAAGAAATTACTCTTTTATTATTTCATGGTGCTATACTCTTAAGTTCAACTCTCTCAGCCTTGTTCCACAAAGGAAGATCTGGCCAACAGCTTTTCAACACTCCCCCACATCAAGATGGATTTCCATTGTGGAGTTCTGATGAGAGATCCGACAGCAGCCAGTCTTCAAGTGTCTTCCTGACAGCCAGGAACTGAGTAAGTGGAAATGCTGCATTTCCAGCTCAGTAGCACTTATTTTTTATCTTCCCTCTCTTTAATTGGAAGTATTTTTTTGAAAACAGTATTAAAATGAAATGTATACCCATTAAGGGATGTGGGAGCACTTAGACATCCCAACTCTCAAAGAGCATGTGGACTGGAACCCCAAGTTTCTCAGAAAGCCTTTGCAGAGTGCAGGACAAGAGCAACCCAGGGGCACTGTGCATGTCCTGCCCTCCCTGAGCACCATGTAAGGAAGATGCGAGGGCCATGGCACCTGATCCCATCTCCTCACCAGCAGCCTCATTAGATCAGGGAGCAAGAAGGGAAGGCACAATAATGAGCCTCCAGCTGCCAATGAAAGCTCATTCCAGCTGCATGTATGCCAAAAGCTATTACTTTCTTTACAGCCCGAGCCAAAGTGACATGAGAATAGTGATGAGATCTCCGTCCAGGGAGATGATGACTGCCAGACTTTAGCTGTGAGTAATCCTGAGGAACTTGAGAAGAATCAGAGCCATATTCTGATCACACTGCTGAATGCGTATCTTTTTTTCTGTGACACCACGTGGGGAGGAGGGATGGGGCGGTAGGTATTTGGGTAATTACTTCCTCACTCTACCTGAATTCTGAATCACTGATGCCGTCTCAGACCCACCGCTCAAGCACAGTGACTTGAGTTGATTTAAGTTTGGATATCAGTTTTAAAGTGCTTGGAAGTACCAACTACTGAGTAAACTAGCTTCTGCCTTCATTATGGTGGTTGTGGTACTGACAAATAAGAACACACCCTTCTTCCAAAAAACACAGGCTGGCATTTCCAGTCCTTCTCTCACCAACTGTTTTAACTTGCAGGAAAGTAATGACTGTGAGTCATCCTTTCATCTTTACAACACTACTGAAGAAGAAAAAAGGGGAAAAAAAGACAGTGTTTGTAGCCTGGCCATAAAATTGTTTGCTAAAGTCAGTCAACTGTGCTTCAAATCTCCAGTTAAAACAAGGAGTGACATACACCATACCAATTTATTGTAAAACAGCTCACTAGGGAGAACTGTGATCAACTAATTATTTGTCACTTCAGCGTGATGTTTTAACAGTGCAGTTTAACTAGCCCCAACAAATATGTTGGGGCTAGTTAAACTACTAGCTAGTTAAATTACTAGTGTAAACTACTAGTTACTAATTACTAGTGTAAACTACTAGTTAAATTACTAATGTAATTTCTCTTTCTTAATTTCTTTCTCTTTATTAATTCTTAATACTGTTAACATCTGCCCATTGCTTCCCACTGCTTCGCTATGCCTACGTGCATATGCATTTTTGTGCCCATAGGCAATCCTGTTCTAAGGTGGCAGCAGGCATTTGCTTTATTATCTCTTGGCAGCCAAACCAGACCATTGCAAACTTGGAGGAGAATCAGGCCCTCCCTTTCATGGAGTAGCAACAAGATTGCCATTATTCAAGGGGAGGGGAAAAATGCCTGTAGCTATGTCAGAAGCTTTTGTCTTTCTTAGTGGAAGTATTAACATTTCCCAATATGCTTTCAAGTTACAGTCAAGTATTTTGCCTTTACTTTGGAGTTGCTTGTAAAAACAGCTGTGCCATGCAAGGCCAGTAACCTGAGGATGATAAGCTCTGAGCAGAACTCCTACAGGAGTGGGCAGAAGCTGGCTGGTTCAGAAGCTGGTGTGCAGCCTTGGAGTTTAAAAGATCTCCTGAGATTGACTCGAGAGTTAAAGCCCTTGCTCTTCTCCAGTGGGGAGGAAATTAGTGTGTAGAACAAGAAAAGTCATTACAGAGATAAACAATGTTGGTCTAAAGTGCCACTAAAAGTTACCTTAGAAAGACCAAGCATAATGAAGTCAAATGGTAGGAAGCAAGAGAACAAGACAGTACCTAAAATGTAATACATGAGTCCGGGTTCATAAAGAGTTATTGCCATAGACCTCCACTGAACCCAGCAGATTGCTACCTACTTGTATTTGGTACTTAATCTTCAGCTTGGAGAGAGCTGTGACAGCCAGAAGTGAGGACCCAGAGCTGCAACTGGGCCAGGTTCTTGAGACACGTACAGTTCACACAGAGCCATATTCTACAGGCAGCTTGGTTTGAATGGGAGGATCTCAGTAACAGAGTAAGCAGCTTTTTGAATAAGGATGCCAAGATCTGACCTGTTAGGTTTAATATTTTAATCTGCTGCCTAAGTGTATTGCTACTCGAATCACAGCCACAGTGGAGTCCTTGAGTAGCTGAAGATTAGAGAGACCATTGATAATCCCTGCTGTGCTGCACAGATGAAAGCTACCAAGTGGATTTACGGAGGAAATAAGGTGTATACACAAACTCATTATTTTCTAGTTGAGCCAATCTATATCTATTAATATCTGTCACAGAGCACACTCTGGAATACTGGAAGCAGATATTGAAAATGAGCAAATCCCAAAAGGCCTAATGCATATGTGATAAACCAGTTATTAATACTCAATCCAGCAAGCTCTGTCACTAAGGATGGATACCATTCCTGTTGGTATTTGTAACCAGTGTACGTGCCCTAGATGCCATTGCTCTGCAACATCAGAAAATAAACTTCTAAAATCCAAGCTCACACTGCAGTCAGCAGAAAAGAATTTCAGGCAGGATAAGTGTTGATTTAAGGTCACACACACAAAGATAATAGCAGAGTTCTCTTCTTAATGTTACTTGTTTGAGACATTTCCACTGCAGCTGATACAATAATTATGCCACTTTTTTTTTCCTTCATTCATTCTTTAAAGGCTCGCTTGTAAAATCTTCTTGTGCTCTGGTTTGAAGTGGTTTCATTGCACCTGTTCTCTCCAGGCTGTGGTATTTAATTGTTTTTGTTTATTCTGTGCTATTTCTCTCTGGCGATTTGTTTGGCACTCGGAAGAAGGCTCACACCAGTTACAAAGTGCCGTTTGTTTCTGACAGTCAGAGGTTGAAGATGAGCCTCCTCTCTGAATGCTTGCTGCAGCCCACTTAAAGCAGCAGCTGGAGGGGAAGTGGGCAGATGTTCAGCTATGCTAAGAGGGCTGATTACCACTGCAGCAGGGAGGAAAAAATACACACAAAATCAACATACCTGCAGTTTGTCCCAAGTCCTGTGTCTGCATGCTTCCCTTTCAGAGGCACAGCCATATGTTGCCTCTGCTTCAGGAGCTTTCTAGAAAGCACAGTGTGCTGGGAGTACCTGTGTGCATCCATGTCCCAATGCCAAGGATCAGGAGTTGCAGTTTCACAAAATCACAGAATTGCCTGAATTGGAAAAGACCTTTAAGATCATCGAGTCCAGACATTAACCTCACACTGACAAGTCCCCGACTAACCCATGTCCCTCAGCACTATGTCTGTATGTCTGTACGACTCTTAAATACCTCCAGGGATGGGGACTCCCCCACTGCCCTGGGCAACCCCTTCCAATGCCTGAGAAACCTTTCAGGAAATAAATTCTTCCTGATATCCAATCTAAACTGCCCTTGGTGCAACTTGAGGTCATTTCTTCTTGTCCTGTTACTTGGTTGAACAGACTGACCCCCACCTTGCTACACCCTCCTTTCAGGTAGTTGTAGAAAGCAATAAGGTCTCCCCTCAGCCTCCTTTTCTCCACACTAAACAACTCCAGTTCTCTCAGCTGCTCCTCGTAAGACATGTGCTCCAGACCCTTCAAGGAGCTGTGCAGCCCACCAGCAACCTGAAGGCTGCCTAATAAAGGATTTCAGGACTGAAAGCCCTAACCATTAAGGACTTGTTCTTCTGGACATGGTTAACATGTCTAGGCACCCCATGCAAGGATGGGGAGAAGCCTCGATGGGAAGTAGCCTCGATGGGAAGTCTCCCTAGCCAGCCCACTGAGCTGGGAGATGCCTGCAGCCAAACCCCCAGAGCTGTGACAGGGTTGTATGGCAATGCCTCAGCCTTTCTGGGGTGCATAACCCCATCACTTCTCTTTAGAGGTGGCTCTGTCCACAGCTTTTTGCAACTGAACTGGCATTGCACTTCTTTTGGGATGCTGAGCAGTGGTGGTGTTATGTCCTGCTCTGCAAGCACATGATCTTTCTCTTGCCTGTGGCATGGGATGCTGCAGCACCAAGAGGCTAAAAAAACCATTTTGGGTGGAGGCTTGTCTGCAAGCTCTCTATTCTCATTTCCCTAGATTACAGAAAGGAAGGCAAGTGCTTGAATTCCTCAGGCATGAGATGGTTCCTGGTTCCTCATATGCCACGGTCCACAGTGCTGAAGTGGGCAAGTTGTGCAGCAGGACTATCAGCTATGCTGTGGCAGGTAAAGGTAGGCTGAGGGAGCAGGGTGTGGTGTTGTGTTTTTCCTTGGCTTTAAGAATGACATTTTGGAAGGAAGATTAGTCTGATACTCTGCTAAAGGTTAGGGTACGTACTGTGGATGTACATATAGTATAATTTGTCTTGTGCTATAAAGAGAAGGAAAAATCAGCCACAAAATCTGGATTTTTTTTTTTTTAAGGATGTTATTCCAAAGATTAAAACAAAGAAGAAAAGACATAACTGGCTACTCATGGATTGGACAGGCATACTCTTCACTGGGTAAAAAACTGCTGAATGGCCAGACCCAAAGACTTGTAGTGAATGGAGTTTAATCCAGTTGGTGGCCAGTCACAAGTGGTGTTCCCCACCACTCAGTGTTGGGGACAGATCTATTCAATATATTTATCAATGATCTGGACAAGGGGATCGAGTGCACCCTCAGTAAGTTTGAAGACAAGACCAAGTTGGGCAGGAGCGTTCATCTGCTTGCGGGTAGGAAGGCTCTACAGAGGGATCTGGACAGGCTGGATCAATGACCCAAGACCAACCGTATGAGGTTCAATAAGGCCAAGTGCCAGGTCCTGCACTGGGGTCACAACAACCCCATGCAACACTACAGGCTTGGGGCCGAGTGGCTGGAAAGCTGCTTGGTGGAAAATGACATGGGGGTGTTGGCTGACAGCAGCTGAACACGAGCCAGCAGTGTGCCCAGGTGGCCAAAAAGGCCAATGGCATCCTGGCCTGGATCAGGAACAGTGTGGCCAGTAGAACCAGGGAAGTGATTGTGCCCCCGTACTGGGCACTGGTGAAGCTGTTACTGATTTGCAATTTTATTATTTTAAT
>NW_010298430.1:0-212 GCF_000700745.2 Antrostomus carolinensis
CCGGAGTGGGGTGGCACGGACAGAGGGGCTCTGCGGTGGCCTCTGCTGCCTCAGTTTCCCCAGAGAGCTGGGGTTCATCCTCACAGGGCCCCGCTCTCCGGCAATGGCTCAGCCTTGGATAACCGGTACCGGCAGCGTGGGCCGGTAGCGCTGCCACCCCTGCGCCAGCTCCGGCCAGGGCCACGGGGAGGCCGAGCCGCACGCGGGTTTCC
>NW_010298430.1:410-886 GCF_000700745.2 Antrostomus carolinensis
CCCCCATGGCGGGGGGTTTCCTCCCCAGTTCCCCTGGGGACCCCGCTGGCTCCCCAGCCCTGGCTGCACAGCGCTGCTGGTCTGTAGGTCCTACAAGAAGTCCCTGCCGGGGATGCAGCTGTGGGGCAGGTTGGGTGTGATGCCACCATGTGCTGGTGGCCTGGCAGGGACCGACCATGAGCTGCGAGGGACTGGCTGCCCTCGGTCCCCGTGCCGGGGTGGTTGGTTCCCAGCACAGCCCTTTCAGTCACAGTTCCTTGGTGCCCTGGGTGGGCACCGCGGTGCCCATGGTGGGACTGGGCAGAACCGATCCCTCCAGCACAGCAGCTGTGGTGAGGGGCTGGGACACGGCACCACACCAAGCCCTGGGCCAGGCTTCCCCGCTGGCTCGCTCCAAAAACATCGGCGTGCCGGGCACATTTTTTCCAGGCTTACCTTTGCCGTGGAGCCGCAGGGCTGGGTGCCTGGCACGGCTG
>NW_010298432.1:0-993 GCF_000700745.2 Antrostomus carolinensis
CAGTTCCCCACAATTTCCTCCCTCCCAGTGCAGCCTGAAAGCAGAAAACAATCCCATCTCCCGGGCGAGGAAGCGGATTAAGGGATTACGGGGTTCATTAAACTCCCTCATGGCCCTGCTGCCCCCAGCATTGCCTCCCCCCAGCCCTCCCATGATGGGATGGGGGGCTGTAGCAGGAGCACCCCTCCCCCACTGGGACCCCTGATGTCCAGCCCATCCCGGTACCAGTCCCACTCACTTCTCCTCCACCAGCTGCCGTTGATATTCCTCATACTCTTCGCGGGTCATGCCCTGCGCTTCGGCCGGAGACTTCTCGCCCTCGCTCTTCTCCTCACCGCCCAGACCACCCGTCAGGTTCTTCAGCTGCCCCCCCACCATGCTCTTCACCATGAACGCCATGGCCACGCTCTTGGGGGGCTGGGAAGCTGGGGTGTGGAGTTACCACGGAGCTGGGATGCTGGGAGAACTGGGATTAATGTAGAGATGGGATGTTGGGTACTGGGGAAAGATGGGGATGCTGAGGTATGGGCTGGAGAATAGGGCTAAGATGGGGTGTCAGAGAGCTGAGGTATACTGGGTTCTGGGGTGCTGGGAGTAGGGAGTTACTGGGAATCTGGGGTGCTGCGGGTGTGAGTTCCTGGGGAGCTGGGGAAGCAGGTTCCTGGGATGCTGGAGTATTGAGTTCCTGGGGTGTTGGGATATGGCGTTCTTGGGATGCTGGAGTACTGGATTCTCGGGATGGTGAAATACCAGGCTCTTGGGATGCCGGACTACTGGATTCCGAGGATGCTGAGTGCCAGATTCTTGGGATGCTGGAGCACCAGGTTCCTGTGGAGCTGGAGCACTGGATTACTGGGATGCCGGAGTACTCTCTTCCTGGGATCCTGAGTGCCAGGTTACTGGGTTGCTGGAGTACCGTATTCCTGGGATGCTGAGTGCCGGATTCCTGGGATGCTGGAGCCCCGGGTTCCCGGGGAGCTGGAGTACCAGGTT
>NW_010298433.1:0-214 GCF_000700745.2 Antrostomus carolinensis
CAGAGCGGCTGCCCCATGCCTCCGGGGTCTCCCTGCCCCACAAGTGGGGCTCAGTGGGGTTTGTCTTGCAGGATCCTGGGCTCCTGCACAGGCCTCATGCAGGCTATCCACGTCCTGGTCCTGGCCTCCAAGGACCTCCAGAGAGAGATCGTGGAGAGCGGACGGGTGAGCCAAGGACAGAGCGTGGGCAGGGCACGGGGCAGCAGGTGCTTGG
>NW_010298433.1:395-663 GCF_000700745.2 Antrostomus carolinensis
CGGGGTCTCACCCTGGCTGCAGTCCCTGGGGTGTCACAAAGGTCCCTGAACTCCTTTCTGTGTAGGGGACCCTGTGACCCCCCAGGTTCGGTGTCTCCCCAGCTCCCACTCTCATCCTAAAGGAAACCCTGACTTTGTTCCTCTGAGAGCAGGGGGTTGGGTGTCCCAGGCCCTGCCACCCCCCTGTCCCCAACCTGTGACCGCGCCTTTCCTGATGGCAGGGCGCAGCGTCCCCCAAGGAGTTTTATGCCAAGAATTCCCGCTGGAC
>NW_010298433.1:767-1018 GCF_000700745.2 Antrostomus carolinensis
GGGATGAGGATGGCGGGAGGATGCTCCAGCCCCTCTCCTCCCTCCCACAGCGATGCTGCCGACCTGGTGGTGCAAGGCAAGGGGACGTTCGAGGAGCTGATGGTCTGTTCCCGGGAGATCGCGGCCAGCACCGCGCAGCTGGTGGCAGCCTCCAAGGTAGGAGCCCGGCACCTCGGGGTGCTCCCACGCTGCTGCCCGCACCGCCCAGCAGCTCCCTGCACTGCTGCCTGCGCTGGCTCTGGGCGATGTCC
>NW_010298434.1:0-323 GCF_000700745.2 Antrostomus carolinensis
GGGATGGTGGCAGTGTCACCACGGGGGACAAGGGATGGTAACCTCAACCAGGGTGGTGACATGGTGGGGGTGGGGAGAGTGTCACTGCAGGGGACAGGGGATAGTCACCTCAACTGGGAGGATGGTGACAGAGTGGGGACAAGGGAGAGGTGTCACCTCAACTCAGGGGACAGTGACAGAGTGGGGACAGGAAGAGTGCCACCATGGAGGACAGGAGATTGTCACCTCAACTAGGGCAGTGATGACATGGTGGTGACAAGGAGAGTGCCACCATGAAGGACAGAGGATTGTCATCTCAACCAAGGTAGTGGTGACAAGGAGAG
>NW_010298434.1:424-830 GCF_000700745.2 Antrostomus carolinensis
GACACAGTGGGGACAGGAAGAGTGCCACCACAGGGGACAAGAGATTGTCACCACAACCAGGGTAGTGGTGACACAGTGGTGACAAAGAGAGGGCCACCATGGGGGACAGGGGATAGTCACCTCAACTGGGGGGACAGTGACACACTGGGGACAAGGAAAATGACACCTCCCCTCTGGTGGGGGGTGGGGGGGTGTCACCATGGGGGACAGTGAGAGTGTCACCTCAACTGGAGGGGCATGACACAGTGGGGACAAGGGAAAGTTGTCACCTCAACTGGGAGGGATGTGACGCAGTGGTGACAGGGAGAGTGGTGACAGAGGATTGTCACCTCAGCCAGGGTAGAGGTGACACAGAAAGTGCCACCATGGGGGACAGGACGGTGACACCTCAGTGATGCAGCCAGGC
>NW_010298435.1:0-464 GCF_000700745.2 Antrostomus carolinensis
AGTCCCTCCCAATCTATCCCAGTCCCTCTCTACTACCTTCCCAGTCTCTCCCAGTTCCCTCCCAGTGCCTCCCAGTCTATCCCAGTCCCCCTCTATTCCCTCCCAGTCCTGTCCCAGTCCCTCCCAATTGCCTCCCAGTCCATCCCAGTTCCCCTTTACTCCTTCCTAGTCCATCCCAGTCCCTCCCAGTCCCCTCCCAGTCCATCCCAGTTCCCTCCCAGTTCCCACCCAGTCACTCGTAGTACCTCCCAGTCTATCCCAGTCCCTCTGTATTCCCTCCCAGTTGCCTCCCAGTCCATCCCAGTCTTTCCCAGTTCCCCTTGATTCACCCCCCAGTCCATCCCAGTCCTTCCCATTCCCCTCCTGTCCCTCCCAGTACACCCCAGTTGCTCTCTGCTCCTTCCCAGTCCATCCCAGTCCCCTTCTCTTACCCTCCCAGTTGCCTCCCAGTCCCTCCCAGTCCC
>NW_010298436.1:0-333 GCF_000700745.2 Antrostomus carolinensis
GATCTGCACCGGACAGCCCTCAGGGCTCGGGGATGGAGCTTTTAACTCTGTGCCGTGGGGGTGAACAGGACCTCGACCTCCCCACTGAACCCCCCTCCCGTGCAGCGAAAGCGCCACAAACCCTTTTCCATCCCTGTGCCTCTCCGTGCTCTGATCCCACAGCCCCTCACCCCAGCACGCACCACCTCTGCCTTCCCCTCCCGAAACTGGGCTGGGGGCAGGCTGGACCCGCTGTGGAGCGTGGCATCACGGAGTGGGGCTGGGCTTGGGGCTGTGCCACAGGTCAGCCTTGGCCACCAACTTGGCTGCTCCGGGGCCCGGGCGATGGGGCCA
>NW_010298436.1:350-576 GCF_000700745.2 Antrostomus carolinensis
TGGCCACCAACTTGGCTGCTCGGTGCCCAGGGCGATGGGCTACGTCCCACAGTCCAGGGACAGTCTGTGGCTGCACCACGTGCCTGAAGCCAGGAGTGGGTCCTGTCCCCACGGCTCAGCCCGGCTGGTGGAGCGACGTCGCGGGGCTCGGACGCACCTGAGCGCTGGGGCAGCGCTTACGCACGCCGGGCTGTGAGTCACCGTGGCGGGATCACCCCGGCATGGA
>NW_010298437.1:0-864 GCF_000700745.2 Antrostomus carolinensis
TTTAATTCTTCACAAATAAGGTTACCAAAGACAATGCATTTTGGAAATAAGTAAAAATATAACCATATATTTTATAAAAATATAATTATATATTTTATGAAAATATAACTATATATTTACTATATAACCAGATGTGTTAGGATTTTAATGTACAGCGTTTATAGTATTCAAGCTTGGAGACAACCAAACAAGTCTAGGTCTGATTAGTAGTCTAGTTTCTGTGGGTTATAACAAAGGACAACTGGACAAAGAAATATATATATATATATCTATATCTCAATAAGTGTGTGTGTATATATAGTATTAAAGGCAGAAAATCCATTTTAGCTCCAAACAGATGCAAAAAAATCTCTTTTGTTCTAACAATTATTTTTTACTTGGTTTGTTATCATGACTTCCTAGCCATAGGTGGGATTTGTGTCACAGATCTGCAGAATTATCACCAATGTAGTAACTGTGATATCATTATTTTCCTGAAAACAACCAGGGGAATATAGCAACCTGTTTCTCACTCATGTTAAATTCAAATATATGTTAGTGAACTGAAAGAAGTTCTCTGCACCTGCAGAAGAGGCTGCAGATGTCAAAAGTTTTCTATTATAACAAGTGCCAGCTTCCAGGTGCTTATCTTGTGACTTTCTTCATCTTGTTTAAATATCTTTACAGCTTCTTGAAAGCAAATCTACTGCTTACTAAAATACTTTTAATACCGTATAGTTAAGCTTTATGACACAGACTTTTTTGATCTGTAATCTCAGGTTTTTTGTACAAAGTGCTGACATTTTCTAAATGATATATCTATACATATAAATATATATAATGTGCCATTGCTTTTGCTTATGTTTTATAAAGAAAAAGTAGGAG
>NW_010298438.1:0-433 GCF_000700745.2 Antrostomus carolinensis
CTTAGCATGTCCTTGTAAGAATATTTTGTGGGTTTTATTTTTCATCACCAAATGTAGTGAGCGCTCTTTCTAGGTATAGAAATGCTAATTTTTTATGATTGAAAATTTGAACAGCCTTGAGATAGGGCAGGAAAAAGAGCTCAGTGCTCTGCGGCTTATTGCAGAGCCAGGAGAGCTGCAGTGTCCACCAGTCTGTTACCCAGCTGCCCTGCACTTTCACTCCAGCTGACCTGAAGGCGAATTCACATCCAGCCAAAGAAAATAATTAAAAAAGAGAAAAAGAAAAATAGGAATAAAAAAGAAAAAGATGCAGGAGAGCACTGTTTCAGAGGGAACATAGGACTCTGAGAGGAGAGTGCCCACCCCCAGCACACCCTGGGATCCTACAGCAGAGCTTTGCCCTTCTGGGGGCAGCTCCCAGGCCCAGCAGGAC
>NW_010298439.1:0-944 GCF_000700745.2 Antrostomus carolinensis
AAAAATCACCCAAAACCAACCAAAAATCACCTCAAACCAACCAAAAATCACACCAAACCAACCAAAACCAGCCCCAAATCCCCAAAACCAACCCAAAATCTCCTAAAGCAACCAAAAAACACCAAACCCAACCAAAAATGAACCAAAACCCAACCAAAAATCACCCAAAACCAACCAAAAATGAACCAAAAGCAACCAAAAATCACCCAAAATACTCAAAATCCCCAAGACCAATTAAGAATCAACCAAAAACATCCCAAAATCACCCAAAACCAACCAAAAACCAACCAAAATCCTCAAGACCAACCGAAAAATCTCTAAAAGTGACCAAAAAAACCCTCCCAAACCAACCAAAAATGAACCAAAAACCAACCAAAAATCACCAAAACCAACCAAAAAATCACCAAAACCAACCAAAATCCCCAAGACCAACCAAAAACCAACCAAAAATCACCAAAACCAACCAAAAATCCACCAAAACCAACCAAAATCCCCAAGACCAACCAAAAACCAACCGAAATCCCCAAGACCAACCAAAAAATCTCCAAAACTGACCAAAAATGAACCAAAAACCAACCAAAACATACTCAAAATCCCCAAGACCAATTAAGAATCAACCAAAAACATCCCAAAATCACCCAAAACCAACCAAAAACCAACCAAAATCCTCAAGACCAACCCAAAAATCTCTAAAAGTGACCAAAAAAACCCTCCCAAACCAACCAAAAATGAACCAAAAACCAACCAGAAATCTCCAAAACCAACCAAAACCCACCCAAAATCCAGCCCCGAGACCGACCAAAAATCACCCCAAACCAACCCCAAACCCCCCCAAATCAACCAAAAAACTCCCAAACCAACCAGGACACCGTCCAAGCTCCCCTTGACCGCTCCCCAAAACTCCCCTGACCCCCCAAAACCACCCCAGAACCCCCCCAGACCCC
>NW_010298440.1:0-1430 GCF_000700745.2 Antrostomus carolinensis
TTGGGGTTTTTTTGTTTTTGTTTTTGTTTTTCATGTAGGCCACAACTACATGCCAATTAATTGTTATTATTCTCACTTAGTTAAAAGATTTTTAACATACAGTTTTTTTGCAAGACTGATGCTGAAGATTATTAACATGAGCAGACCACTGCCATTGGGGTGATGAACTATGTAGGAATTTGACAAGAGCTGTCACTTCAATGAATATAAGATATCATGGTTTTATTAAACCTCAAGTAAATGCTATTAAAAACAGACATCTTGATCTCCCTCAGGCTACTTATTTTTTTCATTTTCAAACATTATTTTTGTTTCCCTCCTCCTTTTACTGAAGATCCTTCCCTGTACTTCTACCTATTTGCCTCATCAGGTTGCTTTTATTATCTTTTTCCTTTCATCATTGCCTTCCTTTTTGATCTCTTTCTTTGCACTTCTACTTAATAAAGTATGACTGTAAACTCTTCCTGGGAGTCACTACTACCTTTCAGCAGATGGCACTGTTATTTAGTCTAACTGACAGCGCAAGATGATTAAAAACTCTTCTTAAACAATAAAATGTAGACTCCTTTTTAACTGCATTTCCACCTTATACACAACACCAGTGATAAAATTACTGAAAAAATATCAGAAAACATTAATATGATAAAAATTAATTATTACCTACAAATCTCCTTTAAAGGGACCTGGAACCATTTAACGAACTGCCACTCTTCTTTTTTTTAGTGAACTACAAAAAATATTTTTGGGGGTGAATTTACAGCATTTATATAGTAGCATTGCCCTACAGACGAAGCAGATTATTTTGATTTTGTTGGTATGGTTGCTTGCATACATGTGCAAAGGACTGCTAGAGGCAGAACTGTGGTCCCCCTGTGAAACTGTCACACTCACACCTGCTTGTGTGTGTGGTACAGGCTCTGCCTGGCATGGGGAGCCCACTGAGGTCTGCACTGCAGGTTCCTGCAGATGCCCAGGGAGTCCAGTACACAACAAGCAAGAACTCTGCTAATGCTGTCAGAAAAACATGCAACTTCTGTCAGCTCCAATTACAAGGATAAGATGAATCACATCTCTTAACTCTGTCCCCAGCAGCACTCTGACTGCTGGAAGGCAGCTGTGTTAGCAGGAGTTTCTCCAGGCTGCTGCCAGCCCCACTGTTTTCCCAGCAGCATCCTTCTGAGAATCTCTGAGGTAGAAAATCTTATTCTATCAGTTTTCTCAGACTGATCCACGCACTTCTTGTAGGTTGCTCACATGACTTTTCTGTTACAGGTAACACTGGCTATTTTACCTCTTACACATCCTATAGCCTTTCAGCTTCAGCTGCTTTTCATCTTCTTGCCAGAGCAAATTGCTAATGGTGAGACTGCTGAAATTTTTCTGGCCCTCACACTATTATCCTCTTCTACTCTTCCACCAGTTGGGAAAGA
>NW_010298440.1:1497-1822 GCF_000700745.2 Antrostomus carolinensis
TAGAGACTCCTTGTGATCAGGAATACAGGGCTGAAAGGGACCATCTCAAGTGTATGCACATAAATTAAGGACAGCCTAGAGGACATTGTTATGGGGAAAGCTCTCATATCTTTTTTGGAAAATTAACATGACTGGATACTTCTCTGAAGCACCTGTGAGGAACAACAGCATGAACCAGAGGTCTGCATAAAGTTACAGGACTACTGTCTCATTGCAATCACAGAGACCTGGTGGAATGGCTCACACAATTGGAGCACTGTAATGGATGGATACAGATTCTTTAGAAAGGACAGGCTGGGAAGGTAAGGAGAAGGAGTTCATAGAA
>NW_010298441.1:0-1424 GCF_000700745.2 Antrostomus carolinensis
ACTCAATTGAAAATGGAAGTTAACCTCCTTTCAGACTTTGCTAATCTTCTCAGCACCACTGATGTCATGAATCCAGCCAAGTTCCTGCCCCAGTTTACATTTGTATGAGTTGATGTACCCAGATCAACTTCAGCCCTGCAAGTGGGCAACCCCACGCCTATTTTACTGTTGGAGCCTGGTGCTGTTGGCATGTTTGCACAGCCCCTCAGCTGCAGGTAACTCACACGGAGTACAGCTCCTCAGAAAACTTTTCAATGCTTTTAGCATGTATGTGCCAGTGTTCCCACTTCAGCAAAGCAGCTGGGGAAGTCCTGGGCCAGGAAAAAAAAAAAAAACTATAGAAGCTGTTGTACCTGTCTGTGATAGCAGAGGGACAACACTGTGATCTTAAGATTCATTGAGTGATGTGTCTCAGAGCACATAGTGGAGGGTAAACCTCCCAAATTCCAGGTGTCTCTTATCTGCCAGATGTTTCCTTTTTCCCTTACTAAATCTGTTCTAGGAGGCACTGGTTCATATAAATTATTAAGTATTTATCATAGCAGCAATTTTTACACTGCTGAAATCACATGCCATCAAATACCTTCTTTTGGGATCACATAAATATTTAATTGGTGTGAAATCAGCTTGGGGTCAGCAGAGACTTGTTTCTTATACTTTCTAGAAGAACATGTATCATGAGACTCATTGCTTTTTGGTGCTGGTAGATGCAGCTCTATTAACCAGGGAAAAGGGGATTGTATGTCCACATGTAGGCAGGGCACAGCTGGACAGGTCCAAGGCAAGGGTAACATAGAAAGGAAACATGTCATTTCATTTGAAAATTGTAATATCTTGTCTCTCCCTCACTCCACTGCTTGTTAAAATAGGGATAAACTTAGCATGCTGATTCCCAGAGGGCAAAGGTCATGGTTCATGACAGTAGATGATTTTTAAGGTGTTTTTTGCAATTACTGTAACTGTATTACTGTCATCACTCTTGGTTGTGATTTCTGCTTTCAGCAGCTTCTGTTTAAAAAACAAGCAAACAAAAAAAACAAACACAAAGACCAAAAGAAACCACCAAAACCAAACAAACAAAACCCCCCAAAAACCCCACTGAAACCACTGAGATTTTTACCTGCTGGTATCTCTTTCAAATTACAAAGCTGTGGATGAAAAACAAGAACCAATAACAGTGAACGGGGGGGGGGGGGGGGTTTTTTTGGTTTTTTGTTTTTTGGGGTTTTTTTTAAATGAGGTCAGATAAGGAAACAGAAGCTGGTCTAGGTGCCAGGTTAGTAAAGCCACATGAGCACAAGGACAATGTGAGCTATTCCCTGGAAAGGAGGAGCAGTAGCTGTTGGCTGTTCTCTGAACAGGCTAATGATTTTTATTTTTGTCACTCACACTTGAGTCTGTTTACACTGAGAGGAATATCCCAA
>NW_010298442.1:0-2453 GCF_000700745.2 Antrostomus carolinensis
ATGCCTGTCCAAGAATGAGGAGGTCACAGCTAAAATTTTCCAAGCCCTTTCTCAGCCCCTCAGCGTAACGTCCTCCTTCCCGGCACCAACGTCTTCCTAACGTGCATCCGATATGATTTTACTGCTAGCTCAGTGTCAGCTTGCCTTCCTCCTTTTCATAGAATCATAGCATGGTTTGGATTGGAAGGGACCTTAAAGCTCATCCCGTTCCAACCCCCCTGCCAGCAGCAGGGACACCTTCCACTAGACCAGGTTACTCAAAGCCTCATCCAGCCTGGCCGAGAACACTTCCAGGGAGGAGCAGCCACAACTTCTCTGGCCAACCTGTTCCAGTGTCTGACCACCCTCACAGTGAAGAACTTCTTCCTAATATCTCATCTAAACCTCCCCTCTTTCAGCTTAAACCCATTTCCCCTTGTTTTGTCCTTAACTGCCCTTATGAAAAGTCCCTCCCCAGCTTTCTTGTAGCCCCTTCAGGTACTGGGAGGCCACTATAAGATCTCCCTGGAGCCTTCTCTTCTCCAGGCTGAACAGCCCCAACTCTTTCAGCCTGTCCTCATAGGAGAGGCGCTCCAGCCCTCGGATCATCCTGGTGGCCCTTCTCTGGACTTGTTCTAACTGGTCCATGTCTTTCTTATGTTGGGGGCTCCAGAACTGGACGCAGTACTCCAGGTGGGGCCTTACAAGAGCGGAGTAGAGGGGCAGAATCCCCTCCCTCGACCTGCTGGACACGCTGCTCTTGATGCAGCCCAGGACACGGTTATTGGCCTCTGGGCTACAAGTGCACATTGTCTGCTCGTGTTCAGTTTGCCTAAATATCGCTAACCTAACACCTAAATCGTGTTCAATTTGCCTAAATATTTCACACTCCAAGAGTTACACTGTCCTGATCCACTGGCTAAAAAAAGTTGCCAGATTCATAATGCCCAGATAACTACAAAAAAAAGGAAAAAAACCCAACTAATTGCCACTAAGGAACAACTGTCCCTAAGAGGCCACAACTGCAACTCCAAAAAATCCCACCAATTTCCATTTCTTCAGGGCTCCTAATAGCTCCACTGATCAAAGCCTGATTAAATTCATTATCCTGCTTCCTGAGCAAGGCTCTGAGCAGCGAGCACTTGGAACATCCTTTGACTCAGAAAGACGGCGCCGTGTTGAACTACATTTGGAAGCTTTCACTCCATCAGCAGGCAAGCTAGAAAGACAATTCTCATTTTTTTCTGTGTGTTATTTGTTTCTGCAAAAATTACACACCTAAATCTCTTTCACTCTCTAGGAAACATCCATTAATCTCCTGGGGAAATAGGTGTCTGAGTCCTGAAAGCATATTAATTTAGGAAGGAATGAGGTTTCTGAATTCTTTGACCCCTGAGTATTTTCCCATAACAGCATCCAGAGAGCAACAGCAAATCAATTCCAGTATGGGATTTGTGCCTGCCATCACAGAGGAGGGAGAAGCTTCCAGAGAAAAATATAAAGGTGGTTTTAGGAACCTCCAAAGGAGGTGGATCAAAGAGCTGAGCCTTCACTGATTCCTGGGACCCTTTCCCAGCTCCCTCCCAAGACTCGTGCCAACCACTACCCAAGGAATCCGAGGCCAAGAGTCCAGGGGACACACGTGGCCTGAGTTCTGGTAGTTGAAAACTAAAGCCAGAGGGAGACAAGGTTGGACAGATGGAGCCAAAAAGACCCTTTTGTATTTTGGGATGGAGAACACCAGACCCAGGTAATTGTCTTCATACAGCCAACTGAGGAAGAGAATCATCACTGTGCACGTGGGACCTCTGCGTGGTGACACACGGGAGTCCCCTCACCATTATGGGGCCACAGGAATTACCCTGAGCGAGAAAGGCAGGGGTTGTGACAGGGGACAGAGCTGTGGGCGTCAAATGAGGGACCTCAGGGCCTCTGGTGCCAGAGAAGGGGTGTGCCAGGGCAACAGCTCCCTACACAGAGAGACACAAACCAAAATGGCATCGTTCCCCCTCCCCAAAAAGAGAGTGTGGGGGGAGAGGACACAGGCAGAGGGGTGGGTGTGAGGGAGCAGGCAGGCTGTGGCAGAGGGAAGCAGCAGAGAAGCCTGATGCCACCCCAGACGTGAGGACGGTGACGTCTGGCAGGGACACCCCGACCTGGGGATGGTGGGGAACCCCAAACTGGGGACAGTCTGGGGAAGGAGCCCCAACCCCAGGAGAAAGGCAGCACCAGAGACAGGGATGTGGGAAGGAGCAGATCCCCATGGAGACCCTCCTCACGGGGTGAGCATCCACCAGGCCGGGAGCAGGAGAGGTCCTGACACCGGGGAGCCCTGAGAGCGGGAATCCAGGGATTAGGAGCCCGGATTAGGGAAGGAGGGAGGGAGGGAAGGCGGCGAAAATGGGTGTGAGGGACAGAGCTCGATGCGGGGGGCGAGAGGCCCGGGCTGAGGGGGGCGGGAAAGGGCCCGATCG
>NW_010298443.1:0-4675 GCF_000700745.2 Antrostomus carolinensis
GTGTCAACCCAACCACCCAGCTTGGTGTCGTTGGCGCCATTTTGAGGTTGTATTTTTTTCAGTGAGACAGCTCTATATATAGCATAACTCTAATGATTTTCTTAAAATCTTCTTAAAATTTTTCTTCTTAAATGATTTTTTGCTTTTTAAAACCTGATGCTTATTTTAATATTTACGGGCTCTTTTGCCTTTATTGACCAGGAGTTCAACCAGGTCCTTTATATGGGAAACTGAAGAATGGAACTGCAGTTGTTCTAGAAAATGGAGTAACCATTTCTCCTTCTGATGTCTTAGAAGACCCTATTCCTGGAAGAAAAATTTGTATTTTGGGGGATTGTTCAGGAGTGGTTGGAGATGTTGCCATGAAGCTTTGCTATGAAGCAGATGTCCTGATCCATGAAGCCACGTTAGATGATACCCAAGAGGAAAAAGCCAGAGAGCACGGTCACAGCACTCCCAAAACGGCATCGGATTTTGCAAAGTTGTGTAAAGTGAAGAAACTGGTTTTGACTCATTTCAGTCAACGGTATAAACCAGCTGCTCAGAGAGGTGAGGGAGACATGGACATCACCCACCTGAAGAGACAGGCAGAGTCAGTGTTAGATGCTCAAGAAGTAACACTAGCTGAGGATTTGATGACAATAGAAATTCCAATGAAAAAGTAAAAGCTTTGGAAGAAAATCTATTTCAAACTCTTATCCAAGAGTTTGAAACTTGAATCTGATTTTCAGTGTCATAGTTCTCTTCCATAGAAGTAATAAAGTATTTATAACTCTGCCAAGTGTTTGGAACTGGTGGTGCTATGCTCAAGTTGAGGAGCTCTTATAATTCTCCCTTTGCATGTGAAGTTTTCTTATAAATAAATATAATTTAGGTTTCCTGTCAAAAATAAATCACTCTTTAACAATTAAAGCTCGGAAGCATGAGCCCAAAGCTTGCATCCCTATTCCCTGCATCAGTAAAACTTTGGAGTTATGCTCTGGAAGGCAGATGATAAATCATCTTTCCTAAATTGTTCCTCTAAATGTGTTATCAAAAACAAATTATCCTGATAAAAGCATATTTTGTTTGTAAAAATACACCTCCAGGAGGAATTTCAGCTCTGTTTCTGCAATGACTTTATTCTTTCTGTTAAAGGGACGTGTAGACCAACTTTATCTCCTTTTCTTCCTACCTCCAAACAAACTAGAAGTTGAAGTTTCCCCAAATTTTAGCTCAATTTGCTCATCAAAAGGAAAATCAGAAAAATTCATGGATTCCTGAAAGCTGAAACTTTATTAGAAAGCTAATTATTATTTATTAGAAAGCTTCCTTCAGAGCTTTCTAATAAACACTGCAAACTTTGGCAGGTTGAAGTACAACTTCCTTGGGCAACCTGTTCCAGTGTCTGACCACCCTCACAGTGAAGAACTTCTTCCTAATATCTCATCTAAACCTCCCCTCTTTCAGCTTAAACCCATTTCCCCTTGTTCTGTCATTAACTGCCCTTATGAAAAGTCCCTCCCCAGCTTTCTTGTAGGCCCCCAATGGTGTAAAATGGTATAAAGTGGTCAGTCTACAGATGATGGCATGTTCTTTTCCCCTCATAAATTGTTTTTCTTTCATAAGATAAAAATGAATGGCAGGTGCAAAGATCTTGATATCACACTCAGCTTTGTGTAGTCAAAAGCTGAGCAGACTCCAGAAACTCTATTCAATGTTTCCTACACTGAAAGAATAACTTCCTTGGTTGTCCTGACCTGCTTTGCTCCATCTACTCCCACCCTGGAACAACCCCAAATTCCAATTTCTAAGCTGTTTGTAGTTGTGATACAAAATTTAGGGAACAACTTCAAGATTTAGTGGAAATTCACTTGGTACCACCAACAAACAACAAAGAATGGAAATAATAATGAGGGACAATCCAAAAACTCACACAACTTGAAATGTCTGCAGCCACCTTCTCCAGAACCAGGTTATCCATCCTGGTGGTAGAGACATGTTTGCATTCGTGTGGTTAGTTAATTGCTGTGAATTCAGGAATCTCTTCAATTCCCATTCAAATGATGGAGGGTGTGGGTAGATGTAGGAGATGAAGTGATGGTGCAGGCTCCCAGCACCAAGGGAGCTTTGCTTCTCCACACCCCATGGTCCAGTTCAGTGGACTGGTCCAGTGCTTACCTGGCTAAACAACCACTGGTTCTTGCTAGTCTGGAAGAAAACAGCTTCTGGGCTAATTTGCAGCTGAATTACCGTGTTGATTAGCGAGGTGTCTTGGTGCACAAGTGTGGTGGTTTGACCCACAGTGGGACCATGTGGTCCTGCATTCACTCCCCGAACCTGGTGAGATGGGATGGGAGACACAACAAAGGGGACACGGGATTAGGGATGAGGACAGGGAGGGTCACTCACCAGTGATGGGCACGGGCAACACAGACTCCACTTGGGCTCTTTCCACCATGAAAGTCCAGGAACAAGATGTTCCAAAGCAGCTTCCCATGGAGTCAGGGACCTCTTTGGGCTCAGCTCCTGGCTCCAGCATGGGGACATCCATGGGCTGCAGACTCACCCCCCACTCTGGGGGTCCCACCCCCGCTCTGGCAGCGAGTGACTCTCGGGGTCCCAATTCCAGTCACACCTGCCCTCAGGCTCAGCTTCTCTGCTCCAGCGTGGATCCTCCATGGCTGACACGTGGGTCTCTGCTCCGCTGTTGAACCTCCATGGGCTGCAGGGAACTTTGTCTTCTCCTACTCCATGGGGTTGAACTGGGTGGGGGTCTGTGTCTTTTCCTCTGGCCATGAAGCTCTGTCTCTCTGTCTGTCTGTCCTTTGTTTAGGCTGATGGTCTTTTGTTCAGGTCAATGGCCTCTCCTCCAGGTTCTCTCCACCTTCTTCTTTTCAGGACAGTCCTTCCCCTCACCAATATGGATTCCCAGAGGTGTTTCTCTGGTGATCACTGGCCCAGCCTGGGCTGGGGAGTCTCCACCTTGGAGCCAGGGGAGCTTTTATACCAAAAAACCAGCCCCCCCCCCTGCCCCCAACCCAACCTGACTCTACAAGGACTGAATGAAGGAGGGTGCAGAAATGCTTGGCCACAAACATTGAGCTGCTTGGGACCATCACAAGATGAGATGATACATTGGGTCAGTCCTACCACGTAGCTACGTCTTAAATATGATTTAGGATCTAAATTCTAAATAAGAACAGGTCAATTTGGATAAAGAACAGCAAGGGGGAGAGTATCAAATTGAAGGAGCAGGTCAGGTTCTCTTCAGGTATAAGATCTGGGGACTTTATCGCACAGATTTGATGTATTAGTGTAATTTTTATGGCAATTTATTCTCTATGGACAAGAGAAGAAAAGCCACATCTATATTGAAAGCTGGATTAACTATATGGCTGTCATTTAAAAACAAAAACCAGTTTATTTTGTGTGTGTTGGTGGAAGTGGGTACATTCAGTGCTGGAGTTACGTGAGATTCCCGTATTTTCCATTTAAATTTGGAAAATTAATGGAAATTTCCATTAATTTGGAAATTTAATGGCATTTAATCAAATTCTAGTTGTCTCTTTCTTCGCAGACCCCATGTGTCTTTGCTTTACCATGGTCCACTCTTCTAAGTCTGGATACTAAATGACTTCATAAATCTGACTGCTAGTGAGACTCGAATTGAATTAATGGGAACATGTGCACCAGTAAGGACAGAACCATTTGGCCCATCAATTGTCTGGTTTCTCCATGACTTTATCTTTCCATTTACCATTAATTACCAGAAAATAAAATTCCTTTGCATTAAAATCTATTTTCCTGAGAGTATTTGCTCCGACAGCAGGTAAACAACTTCAGTCTGGTCTCATTGGGACCAGGAGGTTGTTTCCCTGAGGGCCTTGGCCAAATGCTGCTGGCATCTTGTCAGGCTTGGTGCCATGAGCACCTCCCTGGGGAGCCTGTTCCAGTGCTCCACCACCCTCTGGGTGCCTCAAGAACCTTTTCCTCATGGCCAACCTACTCTGAGTGTGGTGCACACTGTGTTGAGGATGGAGAGCTCAGGAATCCAGTTTGGGCTCTAAATCCAGCTGGGAAATGGATCCTTGATGCTAGAGGTGATTCAGCCTTTGGTATCAACCACTCTCCATGGTCCATGGTGTGATTCTTCATCTATCAATGCAGAAGAAACACAATCTTAATTTAGGAGCTTTATTATTATTTTTTTTAATCAGCCTTTTAAAATAATTTGCTCTTACTGAATTATGTTCATTTATAAGAAAAAAGGATATTAATTATTTACCTCAGATGGCTTCATTCTAGAAATCAAATTTCTGGTGAGGTGGCTGGTAGGACTCATCCAGGTCTCCCTGAAATTGGTGGTTTGGCACATAGTCATTAGAACAACTTAATGTATCTTTTATGAATAATAAAAACATATTGATTGGGATCTTGAGGTTGCAGAAATTGGATCAAAGTAACATTTTGGAGAGGGAGGTAGGGATGGATGCTAAACCACAACATGTGAAATTGATCTTCTACTACCAGCGTTTGACATTGGAAAAATGTTTTGAGTTCAAAGGAGTTGAGGTGCTTGGAAAAAAATACCATTTTGTTGGACACGGTATCTCTACAGCCTTTTAAAATCTCCTTAATGGCTGAGGAAGGTCCTTCCGAGGACTAATTGTTGCTGGAGATGTTTGGGTTTGGA
>NW_010298444.1:0-3595 GCF_000700745.2 Antrostomus carolinensis
CATCCACAACTTCCTTGGGCAACCTAAAAAAGAAATTTAAAAATTTAAAAAAAAAGAGAATTAAACTTAACTCATGCTCGTTTGTCCTTTTGTTGGTCCCCAAATCCCACTTCCCTCCATCCCTGAGCTCTGAATACCAAGTCTATCAATAGTGCAGTTTGCCCTTTACGCTGAAAACATAATTCCTTTCTTTTTTTTTCTTTTTTTTTTTTTTTTCTTCATTTTCACCACGCTTTTGCCCAATACTGATGATTTTTCTGTAGGTGTCATAAGTGGCTCATTCAGCTAAATTTTGTTGCTGCGAGCTTAAGCTGGGGAAGAAGGCATGGGACATGCTGTGTGTCATGACACTGCTCGCAGATAGGACAGGAAATGAAGGATTGCCAAAATATAACTGTTTATTTCTTGGCTTGAAAACATGCCCGTTTAAAATATGACATGTAAGTAGCCGCTTTGTTCG
This sequence comes from Antrostomus carolinensis, assembly GCF_000700745.2. Taxonomy (NCBI): domain Eukaryota; kingdom Metazoa; phylum Chordata; class Aves; order Caprimulgiformes; family Caprimulgidae; genus Antrostomus; species Antrostomus carolinensis. Next base: position 461 of record NW_010298444.1, read on the forward strand.
GTTACTGGGAGAAGTTGCTGTTTATAAGGGAATAACAGCTCTGCTGGATGAAGGAGGAGGGGGAAAAAATAAGGGATTTACTCCTTCTACTTCTGTCTTGGAAAGGAGCTGTAGGTGGAAGACGTATGGAGAGGGTGTTTGGTTGGACAACTGGAAGGGAGACCTGTGGGAAGAGGGTTGCCACAAGCAGGAGAGAGCCAGGCTTGAATTTCTCAGCCCATTAGTCCACGCTACGGCTGCAGGCAGCCCTTGGATAACCCCAATCCTGCATTAAAGAGGAGAAACCTAAACAAGCCACCTTTGGGCCAGAAAGTGAGGTTTTTTTTTTTCAGCGATGTTCCCCTTGGCAAGAAGCGTGGTGGGACGGCGGCGGTGGGAAGGTGTCCAAGCGTAGTGTGGGTGCTGCACCAGCAACGGGAGCATCTTGGACCTGTTTTTGCAGCCTGTTTTTTATCTCGCTGGGGCGCACCCTGGAGCGTGGGTTAAAAGGTAGACTTTATCTGCCCGTTTTAATTAAATCCCGAGGCTGCAAACAGAAGTACGTTGTGTGGCGAGGCTCAGCTCTTAACGTGGACTCGGTTCACTGGTAGCTGGATTTAAACCACAAAATTGTTTCCTGTTGGCAACAGAACCGCAGGAAGATGATGGTAATTGTCCTTCTTCTTCTGGACCAGGCTGGAAAATAGGAGCTGAGAACTAAGAGACAACCATTATTGGTTTCAGTCCCTCATTTTGCTTTCTTATATATTCTGGCATGCTTGAGGAATGGGTAAATTCATTTTCCTCCAGCAGAATATGTGATTCTCCAGAGGTATTATACCTGGGAGAGGTGTGCTTGGAAAGTTGGAGTGCTGAAAGGGTGCAGGCAGCCAGCCACATCCCAACACAAGCTGGGTTGCACATTGATCCAGCCCCTTGAATGGCAGTGCCCTGTTGCTGCTGAAGTTGAGATCTTGTGGCTCATTGGCCTCTTGCTTTCTCCACTATTAGGACCAGTTTTGGCCATGAGAATTGCTCCCTTCAAGAAATTAATTGAAAAATATGTTTTGTTTTATTTTTCCTTTTTCCCTCCTCCCTTTTTTTAACAGTGGAAGGTAATCCTTCTTGCAAGAGGTGGCACAGGAGTGGAGAGGGCACAGAGATCACTAAAAGTAAAAGTAGAACTATGGAGACTGTGTTTTTGATATGTGCCCTGTTTGCTAAGTGGAGCATTTGATTTTTGGAAGACTTAAACTTCTGAAGCAATGGAGAAATTTAACAAGAAATAAAATTTAAAAGATCAGTTGACTAAAAAGGGCACAAATAGACTGTGGAGTTGGATTGACAGGAGACACGAGCCGCAGCAGTCCCCATTTCTGTGGACTACGGAAAGCAACTGAGAAGCTGTTGTCACATAAATCCCAGGACTAGTGAGAGATGTCTTCAGGCCTGGCAGCAAGCAGGGTGGTGTGGCATCTCCAAGCACCTTGCTTGCACTGACCCTTCCTTCCCGCGTTGGCCATGGGTCAACTCAGCTAACGGTTTCTAATGTGCCTTTATTTTTTGTTTCTTTTCCTCCCTATTGGTTTTCTGCCAAGATTTTGTGAGTTTTCGTTTCCTTCTTACCTTTTTCCCTACCCATGTCCACCTCCTTTTCCTTGTCAAATTTCCATTAATCATTTATTCTTCTGGTGCTTGCTCAGTACTGAAAACCTGACCCTCTGAAGCTGCAGAGAAATGCAGCTGGGCTGTGCTGGATGCCTTCTTGATGCCTTCCCTTTGCACATAACCCTCACCTTTGGTTTTGCATCAGCTTTTCAGAGCAGAGCTTGGGTTTGCCCCTATAGCTTTTCATTTCCTCACACAGTGAGGCTGGCTGTCTGCTGGTCCTCTCTGCTCAATGAATTGAGGGTGGTGGGTTGCAGAAACACAGCTGAGACATGGAGGTGAGCCTTGCTAGTAAAAAGGAATAGCAAAGCGATGCCCAAATACTGTGGCTTTACCTGCTGGCATGGTTGTTCTTAAGGTTTTTATCCTCTCAGTGTGACCATCGGTGTTGGTACCTGCAAATATCATAGTGGTGCTCCTCACCTCTTTTCCTAGTCCAGCTTGATGTCAACCAAATGTTGTGTGAGCAGAGGAAGAGCATTTCCTTTAAGTCCTGGAGGATGTCTTCACTCTGTCTCATCGCAGTGATGCTCTAGCAACGTCACTGGTGGTTGGTTCCTCCCTCCCCTGCCCTGTATCCATCATACCCAGGGAAGCAGGCTGGCTGGTTCTCCAGCACAGGAGATGTAGTTTTGCCTCCATCCAAGGCTGGAGCAGCTCTCCATGCAGAGCCAACGTGAGGCTGTTCCCTCCTTTGTCTGGGTTTCAGCGCTTTCCTGCCCGCTTTCTCCGTTTCACTTCTTGTTTTGTGCTCTTTCATTTCCTTTCCCCTTTGCTCTTGGTTTTGTTTTGGGTTTTTTGCCTCTTGTTTTATTTCTATTCTTTCACATGTCGCTCTTGTCTGGAATCAGGACTTCTGCCATCACCACAACTCCTACCACGACCCAAACCCTGCTGACAGTGTTTTCTCCCTAGCATCACGGGAAGGTGATCTCCTGTAACATGCACCTGATGTAGCTGTTGGAGCAAAAAAAACACAGTCTGCTTCATGCAGTAGAAGTAGATGCTTCACCTTAAAAGCAAGCTGTGTTTTATCAAAAGCAGCTTTACAAAGTCTACTTTCAAGGCTATTCAAGACTTTTTTTGCCAACAGCCGGCAGGTTCTACCTGTTGCAGTAGGTGTAAGTGAGGTTTGAGCCAAATTATTATTTTTGTCTCCAGTCTGCTTGTTCTTAGGCTCTTTGAATAACTTTCTTCTTTGACTTTCTTCGCTTACAACTCACACTTCAAGGACTGTGTTTTGGTTTTGGTTTGTTTTGTTTTTTTTTTTCCCTTCCTCTTTGTTCTTGACTCCTACGTGTGCTGTAATCAGAAGAGAGATCTTGAGTCTATCAGCTGAGCCTGATCACTGATGGCTATTCCAGCTAGGAAGGAAACTTCTTACTGGGAGGCGTGGGGAGGAGGAGTTACTGGGCTTTCTAACAAAATTACTTTATTTTCCCCATTTGTGTTGTTTTCAAAAGTGGGATTGTAGAGCTGTGCACCTCC
>NW_010298445.1:0-249 GCF_000700745.2 Antrostomus carolinensis
CTTCCTCCTCCTCCTCCTCCTCCTCCTCCTGGGCCCTATAAGCACTGCCTTTACACTGGAGCTCCATGGGATGCACCAGCCTGATGCCAAAATGCAAACTGCTTTGGGGGAGCCAGGGCACCCGGGTTCCCCACCACACACCCCTGCCTCAGTTTCCCCATGTGTGGTGGGTGCTTGTACCCCATGCTGGGGCATAAAGAAACTCAGGGCTGCCCCGGCACAGTGATCCCAGGGTTCATCCCGCTGGGT
>NW_010298445.1:454-756 GCF_000700745.2 Antrostomus carolinensis
GGGCATGGACTGGTCCCCATGGTCCCCAGTGTGGGGACACCCCAGCATGAGCCATGGCACAGGGGCTGGGTGCTGGGTGGGAGAGGGGATCGCTACAGACCCCTGGTCTGGAGGGGCAGCTTCACTTGGGGTTCAGCCCCTGATTTACACCATTTCCTTGGCCCCAGATGCCTACACACCCTGGTGGCCCTGGGCCATGGCATGTCCCCTCATTGGGGGCTGCTGGGGAGGGCGAGGAGTTCCCACTGGGCTGCCCATCACCGTGGGGCTGAACTGGGGGAACAACATGCCCTAAACCCACT
>NW_010298446.1:0-17506 GCF_000700745.2 Antrostomus carolinensis
GTTTTGGGCCCCTCACTACAAGGATGTTGAGTTGCTGGAGCATGTGCAAAGAAACGAAGCTGGTGAAGGGCCAGGAGAACAAGTCTTATGAGGAGCGGCTGAGGGAACTGGGATTGTTTAGTCTGGAGAAAAGAAGGCTGAGGGGAGACCTTATTGCTCTCTACAACTTCCTGAAAGGAGGTTGTAGTGAGGTGGGTGTTGGTCTCTTCTCTCAAGTAACAAGTGATAGGACAAGAGGGAATGGCCTTAAATTGCACCAGGTGAGGTTTAGCTTGGATATTAGGAAAATTTATTTACTGAAAGGGTTATCAAGCATTGGAACGGGCTGCCCAGGGAAGTGGTGAAGTCACTATCCCCGGAGGTATTTAAAGGATGTGTAGATGTGGTACTTGGGGACATGGTTTAGTGGTGAATTGGGCAATGAGAGGTTTATGGTTGGACTAGATGATCGTAATGGTCTTTTCCAACTGAACTATTCTATGAAAGCCAAAAAACCTATATACACTGTTTTGTGTGTGGCAGACTTGGAACACATCCTGTCTTGACACAGAGAGGGAATTTTATCACCCTTTGATATTTCTGCTACTATGTGTTCATGTGGTTAACTTGAAGATTGTGGACTGTTCCCAATGTTAAACAGACATCATACTATTTGCAAAGTATGTAAATGTTCATGTCTGCATCTTAAAGATGAGGTAATGACCATGTCTCCGCCCATCAGAACAGGTGGATATTGAACTCAGGGTCCTTACTAAGTAGTTAGTAGACACATTCAGTCCCGTCTGGACTCTGCTACAAACAATGAGCTGGTGCTGAAATGAGTGATATAAAACGACTTCATGTGGCAGAATGATATAATTTGAGAATTTAGATCTTCCACTGGAGATCAGAAGTATCACCAAGAGAAGATAACTTAAATATTCCCTATGCTATTTAGATAATTTGACTTCAAAGTGTGGGATCCTTTGGGCAATGTTTGTACAGCTGATAGAGACAATTTCTGCTGGTGAAACACTAGAACAGGTTGCCCAGAGAGGTGGTAAGTGTACCATCCCTGGAAACATTCAAGGTCAGGTTGGACAGAGTTCTGAGCAACCTGATCTAGTAGATGATGTCCCTGGTCATTGCAGGGGGGTGGGACTAGATGACCTTTATAGGTCACTTCCAACGCAAACTATTCTATGATAATATCATACTACAGACATTATTTTTTGCATTTGAGTTGGTCTGAGCATGAATCAATTGCATAGTCTCTTCTCTTGTGTGAAAACTTGATTTTGATATGGTAATATTAGATGGGAAAGACATCCTTTGGAAATAACACTCACCGCCCTTTCACCACCCTCATAGCTGGGAAGCAGGACCTGGAAATGCTACTGTGCCAGTCCACAGTGTGCTTCACATGATGTAAGAGTCAAGTGACTCATAATCTCTCCCTGTCTCCACCACTGCCTTGTTTTGAGACTGCAGACAAATAACTTTAGATTCTCCTATCTGTGTTTCTCCTTGACTTTAGCTATGTGTTGTCTGTATAGAGTTTGTTTGCTGTGATATGGGTTATTTATCTGCCTTCTTATACAGTGTGTGGTATAATGGTGATTGTTTTTTTCCTTTTGGGAGTGCTAAATGCGGCTGTGATAACTTTACAAGTAAAAATGGCAAGCAAGCAGAAATTGAAGTCTTGGTGTAGAAGCCTGTCCTATTTCTAAACCTTCCTTTCTTTCCAGTTCTTCAAACTGTCAATAGAGAAGACTTATCTTGAGTTGATTAGATACCAAATTTCATGACTAGTTATATCGTGTCCTTTGAATTACAACTTCTCTAGGGAAGAAAGCCACTATCTAGAGGTGATATCATTGCTGAGAATATAATTGATGCTATAGCAGTATTCCACATAAGCTCATTCTGAAATATTACTGTCAGATAAAAGGAGGTATATCAGGAGAGAATCTGGGACCTTTCTGTTAGCTTTATTGGAAACTTAAGAAACCAATAAATGACATTCCATATAATAGAGAAGTGCTTTGTGTATTGTTTTATCTTAAAACCTACAAGACTGCCAAAACAGCAGAATATAGGAAATTCACTGATGTAAGCCTTGCTGTCGCCAGGCCTGAAATTGTGCCAGAAAGAACACTCACAGCAAGAGTAAATGACTAGTGACAGGTTTAAAATCCCATACTTTACAAATTATCAAGCCTGGATCTCATCGATGCATGGCATTTATGTGTAGTCTTTACAACTCATTCAGTCCATAAAACTGCAGATTTGGTTGTCTGTCTGTTCCAGCTGCCCCCACTCCTCGTTCAGACACAGTAAGATTTCAGAGAAACCAGTTTCATAGTGACAAAGAGCATCTAAGAGCTTAGCTCCAGTGTTCCAAGAGTGCATTTATTGCATTTATTGTTTGCATTAAATGATGCTAGTGTGGATGTCTGCTGTTAGTCACTGCAGAAAGTTGTTAGGAGATAACCCTGGCCCCAAGGGACTTATAGTGCAAACATACAAGGCTGAGAAGTAGCAGAGAAAAGAGGTACTATCTCCTGCTTACAGGAAAGGAACAGAAGCACAGGGAGTTTAAATAACTTGTCCAAGGTAGTTGTACTAGAACAATGTGATTAAACCAGATCATCTTCTTTCTTCCACTCAACCTTAAACTTTTTATCCACTTTTCCTTGGATGTTAAAATCATGCTGGATTTGAAGCATGAGAGACAAAATGGAAAGTTCAACAGCATAGCTTAAATAACGCTCCAGCCCTCTCAAGTCTGGGATTTCTTTGGAGTTATACAGATGCTTTTAGGGACAGCTCTGCAGGTCATAGAAAAGATATCTGAAAGAAAGATTGTCAAACCCTCTTAGAGGTGTCAGCATAAGGTGTCTTGGAAGGGTCACCACTCACTTTCTTTGGTGTTTCCACAGGTGACAGCTGGTGGAAGAGCGAATTACTATGTGTCATATAGACGGGAGCCTTTTGCACAGATTAAATTGCCCAAATACTCTCTGCCTAAGGTGAGTATACCATTTATGAACACAAACATCTTGAATAACACAGCCTGCCCAGTGGTGAAGCACCTTGATGGGGTTTCTCTGGGGAGCTACATTTGTTGTGCTACTTAAATGATCTTTCTGAAATATAGATTTGTGATATTCAACTCTCCGTGCCTTTGATTAGTGAGCATTTCAGGAAGAACAGTTTATTTTTTCCTCTGTAAAGAGCAAATGGGAATGAACAGGTACCTCAAAAAACAGAGCTCAAACCAACTTCTCCTAGACCAATCTTCTATGAACACCTTTCCCCAGTCCTACTCTGTTCTCTATTAATGATGTCTCTGTAAGCCTGGTCATGATACTGCAGGTCCTGGAGAATGGTTAGGATGCTGAGCACTATTGTGGTGTCCATGCAATGAGAGAAGCACAAGGTATAGCAGCTCCACTATCCTCATCCTATGGCTGGACATTGCCAAGAAGTCATGGAGGTGGAGTTGGCTGCCCATAAATTGTGCCTTATTGATACTTTGGACACACAGAACCACTGTGTGATGCTGCTTAGGAGATGACTGAGGTGGCCTAAGATTAACACTGACTGGCAAAGCTAGGAGGGAGCAAAATTAGTACTTCTCAATACAACTGTGCCTGGATTTACCTTCTTAGACCTTAGCTTACTACCAGATCAAATGGTGCAAGCCTCAGCAAGGAGAATATGTCCCTGGAATTATACTCAAATTCCACAGTGTAGTCATTGCTTGTGATTGTGTAGAACAGAAGAGACCAGCCTTTCCAGTGTCTTGGCTGGATAAAAGTTTCTAGGTAGCCTAATGGGCAGCTGAGGTCACTGCTGCTCTCTGGAGCCTCAGAATGGCTGTTAAGGCTACTGTCATAGATGGCTGATAATCAGCAATAATGACCTTCCCCTTCCTTCCACAAGTGAAAATTTTGTTGGGATAATTCTAAGATAGTTGGCTAGATTTGCCTTGTGGGCTCGATCTACCCTTCTGGTTGCCTATGAGATATCGGCAGTCTAGCAGATATGGCGTATTTTCCTTAATTTGTACCTGAAAACTTAATAGTTGTGAGAAATTTGCATTCAAATTTGCAGTGTTGCACCTCAATTTCTTCCCATTTGAGCTGATCACAATCCGTAGTGGATTGACACCTGTATAGAACAGACACAGTTTCTTTTGTTTGTCATACCACGGTGGTGGTCTGGGTTTCAGAATGTCTGACCACAGACTATCTTCTGGAAACCCTGCTGCCATTTTTTTAGGAGAAAAACATTATTTATGCTCCCACCTTATGGATTGGCCTTGAAAGCTGCCCCTCATTAAAAAGACAAGTGAGTGGAGAGAATGACTGCCCTGTGATTGCCCTGCTTTATTGATTGATGCTGTCACAAGTTGCTGGCCTGTTACAAGACAGATTTGTTGGTGGCCCCGGTTTGGAATTGGTGCATAGTATAAAGTCAGGGATAGTTTTGTCATTTAAAAATCGAAAGTACTTTTAAGCTAGGTATTATGGCAAAGTCTTCTAGCCATGTAAAGGAGGCTTGTTTGTGCTGCCCTCAGTCACTAGAACTTTTCTGCTGTACAGTAATAACTATCCTGTCAGCTGCAGATTTATGAACTCTGCTGGAGTTGTACATATATGAGGTTTGCAATAGGGTAATGCAGTATTTCCACTGCAACTGGTAAAAAAAGGTTGATGTCATGTTGTGTTTTGCTTTATTTTCACGCTGCTGGAACAGGTTGGATATGTACTTAATCTTTAAGGAATTAGAGCTGTTGGGCAAGAACAAACTTCCGTATTTAGTCTTCCTTCATTGAGGGAAATGGCAAATCTCCCACTGATTGCACTCACTGGGACAGAAATAGACCCTCTAATGTTTTTTTTCTCCCCATCTCATGCTGATAGACTATGTTAGTTCTATTAGAAATAACCTGATCTAATCAACCCCAACTTTTCATCCAGATACCTCACACAGAAGATTAAGTTGCCTCCTAGGCAGGAAGGGAAAATTGAGCTGATCTTCCCCCAGATATTCTTCCCCAAAAATCAGGTCACTCTGTCTGTTGGGAGACTTCCAGAATTATGGTTTCTTGATGCAGAAACACTGCAAGAAATTAATCAAGGCTCCTTGGCACCTTGAGGAAATTTTAAATAGATACAAATAGATAAATTAATTCCCACATAACCACAATGATTTTGCTTCTACCTGAACCAATGTTAGTTTGTTCAACAATGGTGCCAAAGATGAAGTGCTTCAATACTCATCACCACCCTGAAAATAATTTCCACGGACCTACTTTAAAAGAATACTGAGAAAAATGCACTGTCACATCTCTTTGATATTAAAACTAAATGGGGAAAGCCTTGCTGGACCTTCAGATCTTGGTTAGAAGCAGAATCCAACAAAGGTTAATGGATGGTTTATTTGATAGCCTGTATATAGTGGGATAATAGAACTCAGACAAACACTCAATAGAAAAATCACTACCAGCATTAGCCCAAACTGATCCTCAGCTTCAAATAAATGTATACTCCTAGGTTATTTTTGAAACTGATTCTTTACCATTTGGAAACACAAGCCTATTAGTTCAGTGCATGGATGGAAATTGTCACTGCTTTTAGCCTGGTGTTACAGCACGCTTAGTGACTATGAGGACTCCAGGCTCCAAGGTTGTGAATCTTCCACAAGTGATAAAATTGACTTTCAAATTTATAAATAAAAAATGAAACTGTATGAAGTTCCTTAAAACTACCAAAAATGAAGAAAGCAAAAATCCTTTGCCCAGCTGATGATCTTTAAAAAAATGAAATGCAGAAAAGTCACAATGGTGGTAATTTATTGGCTTGCTCTAACAGAAAATTGTTTAACATACCTATAATTCATGCTCCATCTCCATTCTTTCATAAGTCATGGTAATTACTACATGTCCCAAAGGGCAAAGAAATAGAGATCCTCAGTAATGGGCCTTTTGTCTTCTTTTAACAGGACATGCATATTATCAGCACAGATGAGAATCAGGTGTTTGCAGCTGTTCAAGAGTGGAACCAGAACGATACATACAACCTGTATATCTCAGACACCCGAGGGGTGTACTTCACCCTGGCCTTGGAAAATGTGAAAAGCAGTCGAGGACTGGAGGGGAATATCATCATTGACCTTTATGAGGTATGCAGTAAAGGTCACCCTACAAAGAACAGCAACTGCTTGCTAATTCAAGCGAGTGTAAATCTCTTACCAGCCTTCCAAGATCTTCATTTGTTTTGGGATCAGCCCAGAGGCATTTACTGGATTTGATGCTGTGCTGACTCATGTGGGAATAGATGCAGTGCATTCTGCTATAGGTGTGACAACTGATTGCTTTCAGGTCAATGACTGGTTAGCTATGTGGCATTTCCAAAAGGGGAAACCTTTATCCCTCTCATCCTAATGTGGACATTCAGAGAAGGACTCAAAATACTGTTTTTCCCCTTGAACAGCTAAAGACACCTGCTCACAAGTAGGGAATATGGATTCCACCTTTGTAAGTACTGAACAGTTTATGAATTATAAGCAAAAGTTTATAGGTGCTATTTGCCCAGAGATAACAGCTGGATAACTTCTTCTATTCTCATTCTTCTGCCAGGCCTTTCAGCCTTGGCCAGCAGCAGTCCTTTCAGAGCAGTTGTTCCAGCTCCTGGTTTCTTCAGAGCATTCTAGTTTTGGTGTCTCTTAACTCACTGGATAGAAGATCTGTTGAGGTTCAGGGCTCAGTGTTTTGCCAGCAACAAACAACTAAATAGTGGTTGCATGCTAACTTGGGAAAGTTCTGCTGCTGCATGGAGAAATGTGTTTGCAGTTACATATATAAATTAGGATTATAGGTTTATTTATTTCAGGCAGAATAGTGCCCATTTAACAACAACATCAATTTGTTTATAAAAATCCCGGTAGTTTAAGGCAATGTGAGAAAACTAAAAAATACTGCATGGATCAGTATAAAGGGCAGGCTTTACATTTTATTTTCACCTAGTTAAATACATTTTCTGACCTCTGAAAACAAGTGTATTTCTTTATTGTGATGAACTGGCTAAAACAAACATGCATTATCTCCCATTCCTTGGCAAATTCTGTATTCCCCAACTGTGTATCATAGATTCTCTGCTGTTAAATGCTGATAGAGATTTTCAGAGTCATTCAAAGGGTGGTGTCACTCAGAGGCCTTTAGAGTAGAAAGATTTGCATCCTGGCTGTTGCCATGAAGTTGCAGATTTGCAGCAAGTTTGTTCTTCCTGTCTCACTTTCACAGCTGTACAACAGAGACCAGACTCAACACAAAATCTTGGGGACATTTTGACAGGACCATATTCTGCTGGATTGGGTTTGACTGACAAAAATAAAAACATTTGTAACAACTCAGTTGATTTTTATAGAATCTAAGAGTGGAAGGAAAGTGAAGAAATCAAGTTTGCAAAAGATCAGTGTTTCAGCATATTCAGGGTTTCCATCTTTTGTGTAAAAGTAAAAATGGCCAGCACAAAAAGGTTCCAGTCTGCTTCTGATGTGACCTGCTGTCTCCCATGTTATGGTAATCTGGAGGTGGGGAGTGGAGCAGGCCACATCCCCAGGCTCACAGAGCTCATGTGTGACACAGTGCCTGCTGTACCTTTGAGCCCATCATCAGTCTGTCTGCAAGCACTCAAGGAAATCCAGGACTGGGCTGTTTCTTAGCGCTTTCCTCTGTGAACATCCTTGTCTTTTTCTTCCAGAGAGAAAGACTGCACGAGGCCTTTCAGCTGTGCAGGCTTCATTAAGATGTACTTCCGAGGCCATTGACAGTCTCCTGATGCTAAATTGAGATTACTTCATTGCTTTTCAGACCTTCCATGCCTGAAGTTTCTCAGATGGGCCTTACTTTTGGCCTATTCTTCCGATTTTTTCATCTCTCTCCATTTTTCCTAGGTAGCAGGGATCAAAGGCATATTCCTGGCTAACAGGAAGATAGATGACCAAATCAAGACTTTCATTACCTACAACAAGGGCAGAGACTGGCGTTTGCTGCAGGCACCGGACACTGATCTAAAAGGGGATCCTGTAGTTTGCCAGTTGGTGAGTGGCAGACCTTTTCCAAAGCACAATTGTCTCCTTCAGAGCTGCTTATTTTAGTGACTCTGTTAACAAAACATCCAGTGAAACTGGGTAGAGAGATTCTTGCCAGTCAGAGAACTGCAAAGTCCAGGTGCTCCAAAATGGGGCACATTTAACAGAGGAGAACTTTGAGTTGGGCTTACTGCTGTAAGTCAACAACATTCAATAAACAGCCACTTTACAGTATGCTGTAGCCTCTGTATTTCAAAGGAGTGGTATTTCTCAGAATTTTCACTCGTTAACTTCTCTCCCTGTGTTTTTTCTCTTGACCTGCTGAGTGTTAATTGAATTAAGTAGATTTCTTTTTCTATAGCTTAATAGATTTTGAGAGAGAATTCTGAACATATTTCTTGACCTTTTTTATGGAACTTAAGTCAGAATAAGAAAATTTCTGGGAAAAAATGCTCTAGATCAGATTGTTGGTAAAAACAAATGCAGACGTGCTTGCTTGTAATGCAATGTTCCTGCTTCTCTTGCTCTCAGCTACTTTTATGGTGTTTATTCAGAAAATGAACATATGCTGCTATTTGTAACAGTGCTAAGAGCAAAGAGGTCATTTTCAGAAGGATCAGAGCATCTGTGTGCAGTCGCCAAGGGTTCCTCTGATATTTAACTTGTTGCATATTAAGGCTTCTGCCTTTTGTTTGTTTCTTATCAACAGCCCTTTTGCTCATTGCACTTACATCTGCAACTCTCAGAGAATCCGTATACTTCAGGAAGCATTTCCAGCAAAGAGACAGCTCCTGGGCTGCTGGTGGCAACAGGTAAGAACATAAGTGCTTCTTACCACTCACCCATTCCTCACTGGGAGCCTGAGAGTATAGATGTTTCCTGTCGGTGTTTTGTTTCAACAAGTGCTGAGCTAATTCACATTAGCTCCCATTTGCTGTGGGCTAGGAGAAGGTATCAAGCCCTTACTTAAAAAAAGATAATGCCTGTCAAGTATTTGTTGCTCTGCAATAACCCTTATGCAGGTCTAAGACTACACATGTGAGAGATCATTACCAACTGGCATTACTAACTCCTCTCACTTGGCATCATTACAACCACTGATGTAGGTGTCTACCCATTTGCTGGAGTTATCATGAATGAGAATAGGGCCTATAATCATGGCTACTGTCCTGGGAGGTATCAGTACATTCCACCTGCTAAGTAGCAACCACAGAGTTGTCACAAAGCCTGTTGGGTGAAGCTTGGACTTCATGAGTGCCTGTCTTGTGCATGGCACCTACTTTCAATGCTTTATTTCTCCAAGACTGGCAGCACTTTATCTGCATTTTTACTGTTCTGCAACATAGCACTGTGGCAGGTCTGATACGTGAATGGAGAGCTGCCACAATGTTTTGCAGTGGCAATGGCTGACCCAGTGTAATTAATATGACAACCATTACAGGCCCTGTGCGCACACGGTAGCAACCTCATCAGGATGGGTGGGGCTACCAACCATACCCAGAACTCCCACAGCTCTGTGGGAGCTGCTGGGCTAGCGAAGTACATTCTGAATAGCCGATGCTATAGAAAGCTGGCCTCTGAAGCATGTAGGCTGTCCTGCCTTTTCACAGGGAGGTTCCTACATATGCTCACATACCTATAAATAGCTTAACCATTCTTTTGAAGGCTAATTTTATCTCCTTTGTCTTGTTCAGCCTAACAGTGTCTTGCAAGTGCGTCATGTTAGCATATTGCCTATGTGAATTTATACTGTTTCTTCCAGCCATTTCCATTCTCATGTCCTTCTGTGTTTCCATGTCTCTGTCAGACTAAACCAGAACCTGAGAGACAGGTTCCCTTCATGACGTTTAAATCTCAGCAAGGGAAACACCATATTATTTCTAGTTCACTGATCCAGGCCAAACGAGGCGAGATAATTTAGTTTAAACCTCCAGATCTTCCTATGCATACCCAAGTGGAGTCATCACTGCTGTCGCATCATATCACACTTGCTAGATGGATGCTTAGGAGCAAGACCTACTCATGATGCTGTGATTGCAGAGCCTTTTTTCTTTAACCTTTTAGGAAGCAAATAGAGGCATCAGGACAGTGTGATTCTAGGCATTGATCTAAATTGTTAGTAAATGAGGTTCTTCTGCAGCTGCCAGTGCATGGGATGAATGCTTTCCCAGTCTAACAATTAACCTTTAAAAGACAGAATATAACTTCTGCCTTACTGCTTTGTACAATAAAAAGCTTAACCTGTTGGGAATATACACATCTGTTTCCACTAACCAGTTTCACAACAACAAGAATGTCTCACCATGTTGGCAAATGTGTTCCAGGGTAAGGATTGCAACTTATTCTCACAGGCATTGGCTGCTCAACTCTCTGTGTCTTACTCTTTGATTTACAGTAGTACACTTCCAGCAGTGATGGGAAACTCAGGCTCTTGATGTGAGGGCAGAGATTAGATTCTTGCAAAGGGAAGAATTATGTTTTAGTATCTAATTGTACAGCTGCCAAATCATCTTGACTTGTTTGGAAGTTAGTTACATTTGGTGGGGTTTGGATCTATGTAGCTGAAAGAAACTAGATGAAGTGAATGAAGAAAATAATGAAACAGATTTGCACAGAAAAACAGATAGAAGTGATATTAAAAGAATCTCACCTTTTTACTCTCTTTCCTTGCTACAGTTTGGAAATCCCTGCTTGGAAAGTTGGTTTTCCAGTTTTGATATCTAAAATACAATGATACAAAGCTTACAGTGCTACCTTTAAGTTAGTTTCTAATTCTTGAGGACTTCCACTTGTGATAAGACACTGGGTTAGACAGACCTTTGGATTGAGGCAGTAGATTTATACTGGTGAACCTGGATGTCCCTGTAGACTGTCCTTCTATATGGTTGCCCACAGCAGGTTTTTCTTGTATCTTCATCTAAAGCAGTTGGTCATTCTTGCTGGTGTCAGGGAATAAGATTAGGTAGATGGACAGTGTGATATTTCCTACATCCTGAGCACTGATGGAAAATGCTTTCTTGAATTGTCCTGCCTCCCTGAGCCAGAAATTTCATTTTTTGAAACAATGTTGTCACAACAATGTGGCTAGTTGGTTTCCATGATGGTGACAGGAGTTTATCAATCCACATCTGGGTTTTATTTTCCCATTTCCCAGCATTAAATGTCAGAAATTCAATTAACATTTTCATTAGTGTGTTTTTATTATGCTTTGTTGATACTACAGATGTGTAAGAGTACCACCTCTCCCTTTGCTGTTTTTGAAGAAAAAATATTAGTTCTCGTTTCATTCCATGGAAATTACACCTGCTTTAAAAACAGCCTCTTTTGGAAGGTATACGAGTGGCTCACTGGGCAAAGAATTAATGAGATTTGAATACGGAAGTCATGGGTTTGACCACAATATGGTGGCTATGGGCCATTATCGTTGGGAGACCTTCCAGTGGAGTATCTGTCAGAGTTACGTCTGCTTGCATCCTGTAGGACAGACATTCATACCACCAGAATCCCACCTAGCACTGATTGAAGGTACTGTTGACAGACTAGATGAAAAACAGTTCCTGGATGACTGTGGTAGCTTTTTCCCAAGCCACTGGGTGTTTCGGGAAGTGAGGAAGTGAGAACAAATTAATTTAGAACAGACCTTCATTGTTTAGTAAGCCTGGTGCTTGTGGTGTGATTCTGATGATTTGTGTGCACCAAATGGGTGTGTGGTTTCATATGCGGTTTTTAAAATATGTAGGTCTTTGGCTAGAATACACCTGCCTTTAGTGGCTTGTAGTTATGGCCAATACTACCTGTTGGGAAAATAAGCTGATAATACTGTTTCTCCCCAGTGTCAATTTTCAAATGGCACAGCTCTTGTAAATGAATCTTGCCACCTGACCATAGTGTTGTTTTTAGATGAGAATAGAATCAAGAAAAGCAAAGAAGCAGTGGTCAGGCCAAGTACTTTAGATTTCCTGGAAAAATGTGGTTCTGTGTTCATCCATACAAGAATATCTGACAATTGCTTGTGTTGCAGGCAATGTTGGCTCTGAGCTTTCCTACACTGATGTTGGTGTGTTCATCTCTTCTGATGGTGGAAATTCCTGGAGACAGGTATGTTTTGCAGAGCAAAGGAAAGCATGGAGCATTTTGCTGTTGTTCTCCTGAATCTTCCCTTCCCAGTGGAGTGGAGCACTCATGCTGTACCTGATTTGTTTGCAGATCTTCGAGGAGGAATATAATGTGTGGTTCCTGGACTGGGGAGGGACACTAGTGGCCATGAAACACACGTCAGTACCCATCCGGCACATGTGGTAAGGAAACTTGTTACTTTGAGAAAATATCCTGATGGGGATAAGCTGACAGTGGTGCTAATATCTCTTGTATCACCAGGGCAACATCTGCTAGTGTCTACAAAATGAGCAAATTAGATATTTCTTATCTGTGTTTTACCATCATTTTGGTTTTGTTGCTGAATACCATGATTATTGTACCATTTCATGAACATAACGGCTATATACATAACCACATACATATATGAAATACTCTTTGCACTGGTCATGTACTATGAGACTTCAGGTGGGGTTTCTTTCCCACAGACACATCTATACTGATTAAGATGTCATCCTTTGTGCTTCATGTATTTCTGAGAGGATGTTTCCCTCTCTTCTGCTTTTTGTTTACAGAATTTGGTATTAGACTGGTGATACAGATGAAAGGAGGGAGAGGAGAGGGCAGTAGGTATTGGTAAGGACAATAGAGATACATTGCTGTCTCTTACAGGATTCTGACATCAATTTCCAGAGATACAGTGGTGGCGACTGAATAGAGTTGGAGGTGGAACAGGGCAAAATGATTTCCCAGTTGAAGATACTGTTTTGCTATAAATGGTTTATAACAGTCTAAGCAATAAAGATACTGCTCAAAATTGTCCTCTCCTTAGCCTTTGCCCCTCTCATTCCTGCACCAGCTAAGCACTGGAGAGAGGCATTTTGAAATTCAAAACTAACCTTGTTTACAGAAAATGTGTGTATTAACATCACCTTCAGTCTCTGGTCTTGAGTGAAATAGGGGCACGGCTAATGGTCTGACCTACCCATCTTCTAATGTTGTTTAGAAGTGAATTAGTTAGAAACAGCCTTCAGATACAAGTTTTGTGTTCCTGTCTGCAAGACTGAGTTGTCCCTCAGCTTGATGGTGCTAAGCACGGTGTCTATCTCATGCTTTTCATGCAGAACAGGAAATGTGGCCTTCAGTCAAATAGAAAAAGAAAGCAATGGTGTTTGGCAGCAGTGATGAGGTGTTAAGGTCTCCTTTTCCTGAGTCATTATTGTACAAAATCCTTCAGTTATATTACAGTCATTCAGAAACTGGAGACCTCAAGACAGGCTGTCTTTACCCATCACAAACTAATGTTCCAGAGATGTACCTTAAGAACACTAGTGACTACTTTTTCAAGGTTAAAATCTTCTGGACTTTATATTCCTGACCTGACAGATAACTCTGGGATGTCTGCAACACAGATTTTTATTAAAGTTCAAATAGGTTGAATTGGAGCACACTTCTCTACCATCTGAGCTAAAGAAATGACTGCTGTAGTTTTGGTGTGATACGGGATCGTTAGCCACAGGATGTATTGGCTTGTATTGTTAAGGCTTTGCAGTTTTTCCAGGATCATCTTAAGAGAGGGACCAAGGGTTCTCTAAGAGGTCTGTGCCTTTGTGGGGGATTACAAGCAAGTCATTATATGCAAAATGAGGGTTATGATCTTCATCTTGCTTTCTAGTGTTCAGGAAACAGGTTGTTTGTTTTATCATAAGAAGACTTGTTGCAGTCATAACATAATATATGTAGCCATTCTGAGTCAGGACCCTGGGTTAATCTAGGCCAGCATCCTCTTGCCAACAGCCTCCATAACTGGACATATAGAGGTTAGGATGTGTTGTGTGACTAGAAACATTTGCTTCTGATAGGTAACTCAGTAGTCATGACTATATCTGAAGTGTCCTCAGGAAAAAGGACATTAAGACCACGTCCAGATCTTCAGACTAAACTAAGTAAGAGCCAAAGCAGAAGCATGTGTTAGCCAAGTGTAGGTGTTACCAGCAGTAGGTACACCAGGCTGTGGCAAATTGAGTTGTGGAAGAGTGAAAGGTGAACCACTTACTGGAAGAGCTGTAAGTCGTGTATTAACCATCTGTGACTGTGTTCTTCAACCCAGGTGCAACTGTTTTAATTGTGTCTTACCTTGTGAAGGCTCTTTGGATGTGAAAAGCACATTATGTACAAATGCTTGTACTTAGATGTCAGGAGACTTTTGGTCCTATGGCTGACTTTCTATAGGAGCTGAGAGCCCAGTTCACCTTTGTCTGCTCTTCAGAGGTTCCTTTCAGATGTTCTTCCTTTCCACTAACTCTCATGAAATGGTGTGTGCAGTACTATAATCGTCCTACCCACACTATTAAATGAGTAGTGATTTAGAGTTGTTATCAATAAGCTCCAACAGGTTTCCTCCAAAATTGTACCCTTAGGGACTTTGGAGTTTGCTTCATATTGCCTCAGTAAGCACTTGTTTTATGGGCAGGAGTAGAATAGATTAAAGGCTACATGTATATCTATTAGTTTCCAGGCTGAGACATTGTACAATAAGTTTCATCCCGGAGAAAAGAAGGGTGGATAATTGAAAAGCCTAGAGAACTTTAGCTAAGCTAATGAAACATGCTGTTCTTCAGAAACTGAAATACAATTTAGGTAGATAAGTGTGTAAGCAGAACAGCATACAAATGCACAGGTGTATGGGAAAATACATACATTTAAATAAATAGATTTGGGGCAGATAAGCTTTTTGTATGCTGTTTTACTTACAGCTTTCTGTCTTTGGTCTATAGTCAGCCTCCTATTCTGGCAGATGTGCATTGTGAGTCAGGTGAAAATGTTTTGCTAGGTGCTGTGAGAAGCAGGTACTTAGGGAATGGTGATTGCAAGCCTCGGCTTTCCACACTAGAAATCTGAGGTTGGTGTAACCCATTGTTTGTAATACACATTACACTAGCCTCCTGGTCCTTTGGTGGCATCTCAGATAGTGTCCCTGATGCTACCTGCTTGGAGTGGGGAGGATTCAATTTCCAGAAAGACCCTCTTAGACAAATCCAGGTGCTCAGATGGACATGCACACACACACACATGTGCATCCTACCTCAAACTTTCCTCACCTGGAAAATAAGGCAAACTTCTTTTTTACACTCACTTTAAAATGAGAAGTGTTTCCTGCTATTCAAAGAATAGTCATTTTTGTCCCTTTGGTAACGTCCATTGAGAGTAATCTGACAGTTTTCACAGCCCAGGTACCTCACAGAATTACAGACGACTCTCTAATGACCCCGCTGGGAAAGGATCAAATAATTTTACAGCCAGTAAACCTTTGTCCTTCTCTGTTTGTTCTTCCTTTGCTGGTATAATTCGGAGCTGAAATTCTGGGCAGAAATTGTGCAGGAGAGGCTGTGCGGCAAGTCTAGGGGCAGAGAGAAACTTGGTTGCTTTCAGAACCATTCATGAGCAGCAGCTTTGGGAACTGGATGCTGACAGTCTGTAGGTTGCTTGTCTCTCCTGTGGCAGTAGCAGCTGGGTGTGCACACCCTTCTTCACCTGTTGTCTGCACTAGTGTGGGCAGAGACTGTCAGGGTGATGTCAGGGCCAGTAAATCCCCAAGGGCTGGGAAGCCAGGAGCTGGCCGAGGTCCCTGGGACAGCAGGGCAGGATTTCGTAGCCAGGTTCCATTCCACCACCCCAGCCAGGAGTGAGGCAGCCCCAGCTCTGGGCATCAGGCACCTCACTGGCCACAGGGGCAGGCTGAAGCCAGGCTGGGGCATCAGCCTGCATGTCAGGCCCATGACTGGGCAGGGCTTTGGCAGAGCTGGAGCCTGGCACACTCCTGTGGTGTCAGTGGGGCTCCTAGGCCATGGATGGGGTGAGGGGAGGCTGTGAGGGAGGCTGGGAAGAGACACTAAGGCATAGGCCACCATAGTCCTGACCTAGTCTGTCTACTGGTGTGGTCAGTTAGTTCACCTACTCCTTTGTAGTTGTCAGAGACAGAGAGGTTGCTGGGTGTAGCTGGGAGCAGGGTTTGCTAACCCTTCTTTGCTAATCTAAAAGCCTGTTGTACTAACTCTAATTCAACCAAGGATACATGTGCTCTTTGATAAAAACAGAAAGTAAGGCACACAGTGGTTGTGGGTAGGGACAGATGATCAAAAGCCACTGACTTACCCTGGCTTGTTGCTGACAGTGTGAACACTCTCAGCCTCTAAGAAGAGAAATGCTTTAATTTTAACCAGCATACAACTTTGTTTTAGAATTATAACAGGCAAAGAGCACACAGACTAATCACTAACTGTGGCTCCGTTTTTCCTCCTTCTTCCACCTCTCTCTAGAATGGAGACCACCTCTGAGGTGACATGCCTTTGCAGTAGAAGTATTAATAAGGCTAGAGACATTTCAGCTAATGCCATATGGCTTTGACACATGCATGAGTTGAAACATCCTGTGGTGTTGACAGTAATTTTCATGCATTCAGGCCAGGGCTGCTTATGCTTTGAGTGCTACCTCATGCCACATGTTATTGTAGATCCAGAAACAGGACTTGGAAATGCCCCTTGATCCCTTGAAGTCTGATGTACAACTGGATCAAATATATCCGTGTTCTTATTGCTGGTGTTTATACTCTCCAAGGCTTTGATCTTTCAAAGTACACCAAGTGCATGAATTAATGGGCTGGGGAATGGTGCTAGTCTTATAAAAGATTGGTGCTTGTCTTATAAATCTAGCTGCTGGAGCTTGCAGAAAGTAGCCAACATTTAATTGCTGCAGTTACTCTAGAGTAACTGTTTTTATGTGTATAAATCTTGTCTGCTTCTATCCCAGGGTGAGTTTTGATGAGGGAAGATCCTGGAGTAAATACAGCTTCACATCAACACCACTTTTTGTGGATGGATCCCTTGTAGACCCTGGTATAGAGACCCAGATAATGACGTAAGTATAGCAGTTCTTAACTTTTTCTAAAACGTGATGGCAGAAGGGGTGCATGGAAATCCCCAAGTGCATGATGAGCCTCCTGGTGTACAGTGCAGCACTGTGAATAGAATCATAGAATCATTAAGGTTGAAAAAGACCTCTAAGATCATCAAATCCAACTGTCAACCCAACACCACCACGCCCACTAAACCATGTTCCTAAGCACCACATCTACAGATCTTTTAAATAACTCCAGGGATGGTGACTCAACCTCTTCCCTGGGCAGTCTGTTCCAGTGCTTGATAACCCTTTCAGTAAATAATTTTTTCCTAATATCCAAACTAAACCTCCCTTGGTGCAACTTGAGGCCATTTCCTCTTGTCCTATCACTTGTTACTTGAGAGAAGAGTCTGACGCTCACCTTGCTACA